>NC_137054.1:41790992-41875992 GCF_032717465.1 Coenobita brevimanus | reverse complement strand
TTGTAACATTAAATTTATTTTGTAATCAATAAATTTAACAGTTCTTTTGCTTGAGCTTAATGTAATGTAAACTCTTGTTTCATTTCTCAGCAGTTAAGCTTATTTCTCTTATAGCTCCTAGCTTGCATAAACGTTTGCCTTTCATAACTAGTACTTAGGCCAGTCTTGTGTATTAAACTTAAAATCCGTTGTGCCTCCTAGGAGTTAAGCATCAGCAAGAACCTGATACTATTGTTAGTATTAGTTATTTATTGTCAGGTGTGAAGTAACTTTCTCCAGAGGCTACAGTACTAATAAACAGCAATTGAGTGATTAGTCTCTGCTGTGTACTGTCGAGAAAGTTTATAAATTCTCGTTCTTAGAGAATCGTTGCTTGATTTAGCAAGATAATCATTGTCTCTGCTCTTTAATATTATTGAATAATATTATCAATTAAATAATATTTAAGCATTTATTTTAAAATCCCAGTGATATTAAAAAAAAAAAAAAAAAACGTGACAATTGGCGACCTCATTCCAGGATATTAGCTCCTAGCTCTAAAGCTATTCACGAGATAGTGCTCACTCGTTCATATTTAGGTATTTATAATTAAAGTTTATAGGCACAAGTTTACTGGTGTTTACCGTTAATTTAGCAAGTGAATTTTTGCTTTATCAATCCATAGAGTACTTAACTCTATTTAGTTTATTCTTGGTAACGCCAGACGATTTTATTCGCTCCTGGGAAGTCGCCGTATCCATTGTGTTTATTATTGAGTCTTCCCAGTCATTTACATTTTTGATTTATTCTTTTCCAGTTAATTAGATAAGACTGGTCACCACTAGCTTGTGTCTGTACTCTTTACTTGTGTCTTTAGCATTCGTTTGCGAAGCAGTCAGTACTCAGTTTCGGTTTGCTTAATAAATTAGTGCCATGGCTACCACTGTATTTTTACAGGAAGCCAAAGAAATGGGTCTTTCGGACCCAACCGAAATTAAAGAGTATATACTCTCACGGCATAATCAGGAGCAGCAGCGAGAGAATGATGCCCGTGAAGAGCGTAAGATTCAGCGCGAATACGAGCGAGAACAGCGTGAGGAACGCGAAAAGGAGCGCGAATACGAGCGAGAACAACGGGAATACGAGCGGGAACAACGTGAATATGAACGTGCCGAACGAGAGGCACGAGAAAAACATGAACTTGAAGAGCTGAAGCTCAAGCGAGATTCCTTGGCTTCAGACACGTCTGGTGCAGTTGGTCCAAGCTCCACGAGCGTTCCCCCTGCACATGTCCTGGCGACCCCACGCGTCAAGCTTCCTTCATACAAGGAAAGCGAGCGAATCGAGCCATACATAGCTCGTTTTGAGGACATGGCAGACATGTATCAACTGGATGAGGCAGCTAAGCGGATCCAATTTCTTAGTTTATTTGAGGGCCCTGCCCTCGATATTCTCCACAGAACTCGTGGAGACAATCTCACGTATGAGATGATGAAAGCTGCACTCATTAAGGCGTATGGTCTCACAGTAGACGACGCCAAAGTTCAGTTCATGCGAGCTCGTCTCCAAGACAAGGAGACAGCTGTTCAGTTCCTCGACCGTCTCACTGCTTACTTAAATGAGTGGATGGAGAAAGACGAAACTCCTTCCACGCGTGAGGGGATAATTGACCTTATGCTGCGTACACAGCTAGAGAGGTCGTGGCCTGCTGAGCTCATAGCACAGCTTAAGATCTGGCAGGTGAAAGATGCCAGCCAAATGGCAGAAAAGGCTGACGCATTCTTTACTGCATACGGGTATCAAACTCGTAAGCAAAACACCTGGAACAGAAAACCTGATAAATCTGGGAAATCGTCTCAGACTGAACCCCAGCAACAAGGCCATTCTCAGAGTAACGGCCAAGGTCCAAAACCGCAGTGGAAGGACCAGGGGCAAAACACTCAGAAACCTGAGTGGAAGAAGTACAACAAGTACCCTAACCAGCAGCAGTATCAGCCACGCAACCGACCGTCGGGACAAACTTTTTCACCACCAGCTCAAAAGAGGCAGGAAGCGAATGCAGCCTTCATTCCTCAGCAGCAGCACGGTGGTCACGTCCCTACCAGTGTGGGTATTTCCCCACAGTTCACTAGTCCCACAGTGACAGTGAACCCTCCACAGATGGCCAATGTTCCATCTTCCCAATATAATTCACAAGGCACAATGTTTGCCGCATCAATTCAGCAGCCTCATGAGTGGCTAGCTGCTTCCTCCACAGGCTCTCCCACAGGTGACAGTACCTTCCTTGTTCAGCCAGGGTTTGTGGGAGGCATTCCTGTGAAGGTCCTGAGAGACAATGGTTCCTCAGGTTGCTCTGTCAAGCAGAGTCTAGTTCGGCCTGAGCAATATACAGGTCGACAGATCCATGCAAACCTTATTGATGGATCAGTGAGATTGTTCCCTGAGGCATGTATCCAGGTGGCATCTCCATTTTATACTGGTACGACACTTGCAGTTGTCATGCCAGAACCTTTATTTGACCTCATCATTGGCAATATTCACGGAGTCAAGGATAGTTGCTCCGATGATGACGCTACTCAGACTTCGGCTGCTGTGGTAACACGAGCCATGGCTGAGGCTCCAGACTGTGTCACCCCAGTGATCATTGAATCGCCGCAAGATCTGATGTGTAGTCAACTTGTTGTACAAGAACAACATTCTGACCAGACACTTGCTGCCGTGCGGAACAAACAAAAGGGTCGAGTGATTAAGTATTCACGGGGAGGTCGAGCCAAGTTCCTTTGTAAACAAGGACGGCTCTACCGTGAGTCACGAACACCCGAGGGCGAGGTTCGACTGCAGTTTGTCATCCCTGCCAAGTACCGCCAAGCAGTGTTAGAATGGGGTCATTGTTCAGCCTCAGGAGGTCACATGGGCAAAAGGAAGACCCAGGGCCGTATCCGAGCTGACTTTTTCTGGCCAGGGATGGGACGGGACATAGATCCGTTCCTGCAGTGTGTGTCAAAATAACACCACTAATCAGGGATATGTCCTTCCTGTGCCGTTCGTAACCACACCTGTAATCTCTGAGTCAGTTGAGAGACAGGGTAGTGGTGAAGTGGGTGCAGACCTGACGTCTCGCCCATTGGCCCCACAGGACACAGTATGTCCAGGGCCTGTACATACATATTGTGTACTGTAGGTTAAGGGGGAAGAGAGAACTCTGCAGAGGCGACTCGAGGCTATGGAAGACCCGAGTTTGCACAAGGATTCTCAGCTCCCCGATACTAATATAAGTACTGTAGGTTAAGGGGGAAGTGAGAACTCCGCAGAGGCAACTTGAGGCTATGGAAGACCCGAGTTTGCACAAGGATTCTCAGCTCCCTGATACTAATATAAGTACTGTAGGTTAAGGGGGAAGTTCGAGAGAGAACTCCGCAGAGGCGACTCGAGGCTATGGAAGACCCGAGTTTGCACAAGGATTCTCAGCTCCCCGATATTAATATAAGTACTGTAGGTTAAGGCACAGGTTGAGGACCCGTGTGCAGTTCGAGGCTATGGAAGACCCGAGTTTGCACAAGGATTCTCAGCTTGCTGACAGTAATCGTGTGCTATAATTAATGGCGACCTCGAATGTACGTTGTAGCACTGACTGCTAGGCAGAGAGAGTAATTGTAACATAATAAAATTTTGTCTCATTGACACTTTTGATGCTCCATCTCAATTGATTTTGCAGGTACAGCAATGGGCGTAGCAGTTTTGCTGTGCAGCCAGCTGATCGTCTGCCGCATGCTGCCGCCTCTTCTCCTCTGCCTTCGTCGTCGCCATATTATTTACTGTGTCATTTTACAAGTAGGTACAGTTACACTACAACTGTCACACTTACACCGTGTATTACATACACCACGCTACACAACAATTAGTTGCCAGTGTAAATGTAGCGAATTTTCGCTCAGTTTGACCTGAGAACAGGATTTTCACCGTTGTCATGGAGTTTTTCCCTCAAGCTTGCTTCTATTAACGTAAATGCGAGGTTTTTTTTGCTCACTGGCGACTGCGACTTTCTCCTGTAGCAGGATAGCACACACACCACAGTGTGAATCTTGTGTGACTGAGTTTAGATGTGTACATATATATATATATATATATATATATATCCACAAATTTTTTCCCATAAGGAAAAAATTTAATTTTGTAGGGGCGTAATGTCACGAATCAAATTCGCGACATTTCCCTTTTGTGAGAAGCCAGAATCTATTAGTGAAAACTCACTGTGTATCGCTCAGTTAACCATTTCTCTCTCCACTTCGGTGGTATACTTTTCAAAACATTCGTCACTGTTTCAAAAGTGACCGATTTAATGCAAGTCACTAAGTACTCTACTGAGCGATACTATTGCTTCTTTATTGTTCGCCCCTGCTTGCTTCGACCGTTAGCAAATGCGGCCTAGTGCTCCCCTCCTTTTTTCCCACGACTTACTCAGTCCAGTGTTTGCTCTGACGGAGGAAGGATCTGTGCTCCAACAAGTGAGAAGTCAGCCAGGCTCTACTTAGACCACAGTCTCCAGTGCTCCCACTCTTGGTGATACAAAGCATTCATCGTTCAGTATTTCCTTTCGTTTTCCTAGTCTTAAGAGTTTAATTAAGGTGTTTTCCCTAGGCGTAAGAATTTAGCTCGAGTGAGTGAGTGAGTGCGATCTCATTACTTTGATTTTGAATTGTAACATTAAATTTATTTTGTAATCAATAAATTTAACAGTTCTTTTGCTTGAGCTTAATGTAATGTAAACTCTTGTTTCATTTCTCAGCAGTTAAGCTTATTTCTCTTATAGCTCCTAGCTTGCATAAACGTTTGCCTTTCATAACTGGTACTTAGGCCAGTCTTGTGTATTAAACTTAAAATCCGTTGTGCCTCCTAGGAGTTAAGCATCAGCAAGAACCTGATACTATTGTTAGTATTAGTTATTTATTGTCAGGGGTGAAGTAACTTTCTCCAGAGGCTACAGTACTAATAAACAGCAATTGAGTGATTAGTCTCTGCTGTGTACTGTCGAGAAAGTTTATAAATTCTCGTTCTTAGAGAATCGTTGCTTGATTTAGCAAGATAATCATTGTCTCTGCTCTTTAATATTATTGAATAATATTATCAATTAAATAATATTTAAGCATTTATTTTAAAAACCCAGTGATATTTAAAAAAAAAAAAAAACGTGACAATTGGCGACCTCATTCCAGGATATTAGCTCCTAGCTCTAAAGCTATTCACGAGATAGTGCTCACTCGTTCATATTTAGGTATTTATAATTAAAGTTTATAGGCACAAGTTTACTGGTGTTTACCGTTAATTTAGCAAGTGAATTTTTGCTTTATCAATCCATAGAGTACTTAACTCTATTTAGTTTATTCTTGGTAACGCCAGACGATTTTATTCGCTCCTGGGAAGTCGCCGTATCCATTGTGTTTATTATTGAGTCTTCCCAGTCATTTACATTTTTGATTTATTCTTTTCCAGTTAATTAGATAAGACTGGTCACCACTAGCTTGTGTCTGTACTCTTTACTTGTGTCTTTAGCATTCGTTTGCGAAGCAGTCAGTACTCAGTTTCGGTTTGCTTAATAAATTAGTGCCATGGCTACCACTGTATTTTTACAGGAAGCCAAAGAAATGGGTCTTTCGGACCCAACCGAAATTAAAGAGTATATACTCTCACGGCATAATCAGGAGCAGCAGCGTGAGAATGATGCCCGTGAAGAGCGTAAGATTCAGCGCGAATACGAGCGAGAACAGCGTGAGGAACGCGAAAAGGAGCGCGAATACGAGCGAGAACAACGGGAATACGAGCGGGAACAACGTGAATATGAACGTGCCGAACGAGAGGCACGAGAAAAACATGAACTTGAAGAGCTGAAGCTCAAGCGAGATTCCTTGGCTTCAGACACGTCTGGTGCAGTTGGTCCAAGCTCCACGAGCGTTCCCCCTGCACATGTCCTGGCGACCCCACGCGTCAAGCTTCCTTCATACAAGGAAAGCGAGCGAATCGAGCTGTACATAGCTCGTTTTGAGGACATGGCAGACATGTATCAACTGGATGAGGCAGCTAAGCGGATCCAATTTCTTAGTTTATTTGAGGGCCCTGCCCTCGATATTCTCCACAGAATTCGTGGAGACAATCTCACGTATGAGATAATGAAAGCTGCACTCATTAAGGCGTATGGTCTCACAGTAGACGACGCCAAAGTTCAGTTCATGCGAGCTCGTCTCCAAGACAAGGAGACAGCTGTTCAGTTCCTCGACCGTCTCACTGCTTACTTAAATGAGTGGATGGAGAAAGACGAAACTCCTTCCACGCGTGAGGGGATAATTGACCTTATGCTGCGTACACAGCTAGAGAGGTCGTGGCCTGCTGAGCTCATAGCACAGCTTAAGATCTGCCAGGTGAAAGATGCCAGCCAAATGGCAGAAAAGGCTGACGCATTCTTTACTGCATACGGGTATCAAACTCGTAAGCAAAACACCTGGAACAGAAAACCTGATAAATCTGGGAAATCGTCTCAGACTGAACCCCAGCAACAAGGCCATTCTCAGAGTAACGGCCAAGGTCCAAAACCGCAGTGGAAGGACCAGGGGCAAAACACTCAGAAACCTGAGTGGAAGAAGTACAACAAGTACCCTAACCAGCAGCAGTATCAGCCACGCAACCGACCGTCGGGACAAACTTTTTCACCACCAGCTCAAAAGAGGCAGGAAGCGAATGCAGCCTTCATTCCTCAGCAGCAGCACGGTGGTCACGTCCCTACCAGTGTGGGTACTTCCCCACAGTTCACTAGTCCCACAGTGACAGTGAACCCCCCTCCACAGATGGCCAATGTTCCATCTTCCCAATATAATTCACAAGGCACAATGTTTGCCGCATCAATTCAGCAGCCTCATGAGTGGCTAGCTGCTTCCTCCACAGGCTCTCCCACAGGTGACAGTACCTTCCTTGTTCAGCCAGGGTTTGTGGGAGGCATTCCTGTGAAGGTCCTGAGAGACAATGGTTCCTCAGGTTGCTCTGTCAAGCAGAGTCTAGTTCGGCCTGAGCAATATACAGGTCGACAGATCCATGCAAACCTTATTGATGGATCAGTGAGATTGTTCCCTGAGGCATGTATCCAGGTGGCATCTCCATTTTATACTGGTACGACACTTGCAGTTGTCATGCCAGAACCTTTATTTGACCTCATCATTGGCAATATTCACGGAGTCAAGGATAGTTGCTCCGATGATGACGCTACTCAGACTTCGGCTGCTGTGGTAACACGAGCCATGGCTGAGGCTCCAGACTGTGTCACCCCAGTGATCATTGAATCGCCGCAAGATCTGATGTGTAGTCAACTTGTTGTACAAGAACAACATTCTGACCAGACACTTGCTGCCGTGCGGAACAAACAAAAGGGTCGAGTGATTAAGTATTCACGGGGAGGTCGAGCCAAGTTCCTTTGTAAACAAGGACGGCTCTACCGTGAGTCACCAACACCCGAGGGCGAGGTTCGACTGCAGTTTGTCATCCCTGCCAAGTACCGCCAAGCAGTGTTAGAATGGGGTCATTGTTCAGCCTCAGGAGGTCACATGGGCAAAAGGAAGACCCAGGGCCGTATCCGAGCTGACTTTTTCTGGCCAGGGATGGGACGGGACATAGATCCGTTCCTGCAGTGTGTGTCAAAGTAACACCACTAATCAGGGATATGTCCTTCCTGTGCCGTTCGTAACCACACCTGTAATCTCTGAGTCAGTTGAGAGACAGGGTAGTGGTGAAGTGGGTGCAGACCTGACGTCTCGCCCATTGGCCCCACAGGACACAGTATGTCCAGGGCCTGTACATACATATTGTGTACTGTAGGTTAAGGGGGAAGAGAGAACTCTGCAGAGGCGACTCGAGGCTATGGAAGACCCGAGTTTGCACAAGGATTCTCAGCTCCCCGATACTAATATAAGTACTGTAGGTTAAGGGGGAAGTGAGAACTCCGCAGAGGCAACTTGAGGCTATGGAAGACCCGAGTTTGCACAAGGATTCTCAGCTCCCTGATACTAATATAAGTACTGTAGGTTAAGGGGGAAGTTCGAGAGAGAACTCCGCAGAGGCGACTCGAGGCTATGGAAGACCCGAGTTTGCACAAGGATTCTCAGCTCCCCGATATTAATATAAGTACTGTAGGTTAAGGCACAGGTTGAGGACCCGTGTGCAGTTCGAGGCTATGGAAAACCCGAGTTTGCACAAGGATTCTCAACTTGCTGACAGTAATCGTGTGCTATAATTAATGGCGACCTCGAATGTACGTTGTAGCACTGACTGCTAGGCAGAGAGAGTAATTGTAACATAATAAAATTTTGTCTCATTGACACTTTTGATGCTCCATCTCAATTGATTTTGCAGGTACAGCAATGGGCGTAGCAGTTTTGCTGTGCAGCCAGCTGATCGTCTGCCGCATGCTGCCGCCTCTTCTCCTCTGCCTTCGTCGTCGCCATATTATTTACTGTGTCATTTTACAAGTAGGTACAGTTACACTACAACTGTCACACTTACACCGTGTATTACATACACCACGCTACACAACAATTAGTTGCCAGTGTAAATGTAGCGAATTTTCGCTCAGTTTGACCTGAGTACAGGATTTTCACCGTTGTCATGGAGTTTTTCCCTCAAGCTTGCTTCTATTAACGTAAATGCGAGGTTTTTTTTGCTCACTGGCGACTGCGACTTTCTCCTGTAGGAGGATAGCACACACACCACAGTGTGAATCTTGTGTGACTGAGTTTGGATGTGTACATATATATATATATATATATATATATATATATATCCACAAATTTTTTCCCATAAGGAAAAAATTTAATTTTGTAGGGGCGTAATGTCACGAATCAAATTCGCGACATATCCCTTTTGTGAGAAGCCAGAATCTATTAGTGAAAACTCACTGTGTATCGCTCAGTTAACCATTTCTCTCTCCACTTCGGTGGTATACTTTTCAAAACATTCGTCACTGTTTCAAAAGTGACCGATTTAATGCAAGTCATTAAGTACTCTACTGAGCGATACTATTGCTTCTTTATTGTTCGCCCCTGCTTGCTTCGACCGTTAGCAAATGCGGCCTAGTGCTCCCCTCCTTTTTTCCCACGACTTACTCAGTCCAGTGTTTGCTCTGACGGAGGAAGGATCTGTGCTCCAACAAGTGAGAAGTCAACCAGGCTCTACTTAGACCACAGTCTCCAGTGCTCCCACTCTTGGTGATACAAAGCATTCATCGTTCAGTATTTCCTTTCGTTTTCCTAGTCTTAAGAGTTTAATTAAGGTGTTTTCCCTAGGCGTAAGAATTTAGCTCGAGTGAGTGAGTGAGTGCGATCTCATTACTTTGATTTTGAATTGTAACATTAAATTTATTTTGTAATCAATAAATTTAACAGTTCTTTTGCTTGAGCTTAATGTAATGTAAACTCTTGTTTCATTTCTCAGCAGTTAAGCTTATTTCTCTTATAGCTCCTAGCTTGCATAAACGTTTGCCTTTCATAACTGGTACTTAGGCCAGTCTTGTGTATTAAACTTAAAATCCGTTGTGCCTCCTAGGAGTTAAGCATCAGCAAGAACCTGATACTATTGTTAGTATTAGTTATTTATTGTCAGGTGTGAAGTAACTTTCTCCAGAGGCTACAGTACTAATAAATAGCAATTGAGTGATTAGTCTCTGCTGTGTACTGTCGAGAAAGTTTATAAATTCTCGTTCTTAGAGAATCGTTGCTTGATTTAGCAAGATAATCATTGTCTCTGCTCTTTAATATTATTGAATAATATTATCAATTAAATAATATTTAAGCATTTATTTTAAAAACCCAGTGATATTTAAAAAAAAAAAAAACGTGACAATTGGCGACCTCATTCCAGGATATTAGCTCCTAGCTCTAAAGCTATTCACGAGATAGTGCTCACTCGTTCATATTTAGGTATTTATAATTAAAGTTTATAGGCACAAGTTTACTGGTGTTTACCGTTAATTTAGCAAGTGAATTTTTGCTTTATCAATCCATAGAGTACTTAACTCTATTTAGTTTATTCTTGGTAACGCCAGACGATTTTATTCGCTCCTGGGAAGTCGCCGTATCCATTGTGTTTATTATTGAGTCTTCCCAGTCATTTACATTTTTGATTTATTCTTTTCCAGTTAATTAGATAAGACTGGTCACCACTAGCTTGTGTCTGTACTCTTTACTTGTGTCTTTAGCATTCGTTTGCGAAGCAGTCAGTACTCAGTTTCGGTTTGCTTAATAAATTAGTGCCATGGCTACCACTGTATTTTTACAGGAAGCCAAAGAAATGGGTCTTTCGGACCCAACCGAAATTAAAGAGTATATACTCTCACGGCATAATCAGGAGCAGCAGCGTGAGAATGATGCCCGTGAAGAGCGTAAGATTCAAGCCGAATACGAGCGAGAACAGCGTGAGGAACGCGAAAAGGAGCGCGAATACGAGCGAGAACAACGGGAATACGAGCGGGAACAACGTGAATATGAACGTGCCGAACGAGAGGCACGAGAAAAACATGAACTTGAAGAGCTGAAGCTCAAGCGAGATTCCTTGGCTTCAGACACGTCTGGTGCAGTTGGTCCAAGCTCCACGAGCGTTCCCCCTGCACATGTCCTGGCGACCCCACGCGTCAAGCTTCCTTCATACAAGGAAAGCGAGCGAATCGAGCTGTACATAGCTCGTTTTGAGGACATGGCAGACATGTATCAACTGGATGAGGCAGCTAAGCGGATCCAATTTCTTAGTTTATTTGAGGGCCCTGCCCTCGATATTCTCCACAGAATTCGTGGAGACAATCTCACGTATGAGATAATGAAAGCTGCACTCATTAAGGCGTATGGTCTCACAGTAGACGACGCCAAAGTTCAGTTCATGCGAGCTCGTCTCCAAGACAAGGAGACAGCTGTTCAGTTCCTCGACCGTCTCACTGCTTACTTAAATGAGTGGATGGAGAAAGACGAAACTCCTTCCACGCGTGAGGGGATAATTGACCTTATGCTGCGTACACAGCTAGAGAGGTCGTGGCCTGCTGAGGTCATAGCACAGCTTAAGATCTGGCAGGTGAAAGATGCCAGCCAAATGGCAGAAAAGGCTGACGCATTCTTTACTGCATACGGGTATCAAACTCGTAAGCAAAACACCTGGAACAGAAAACCTGATAAATCTGGGAAATCGTCTCAGACTGAACCCCAGCAACAAGGCCATTCTCAGAGTAACGGCCAAGGTCCAAAACCGCAGTGGAAGGACCAGGGGCAAAACACTCAGAAACCTGAGTGGAAGAAGTACAACAAGTACCCTAACCAGCAGCAGTATCAGCCACGCAACTGACCGTCGGGACAAACTTTTTCACCACCAGCTCAAAAGAGGCAGGAAGCGAATGCAGCCTTCATTCCTCAGCAGCAGCACGGTGGTCACGTCCCTACCAGTGTGGGTACTTCCCCACAGTTCACTAGTCCCACAGTGACAGTGAACCCCCCTCCACAGATGGCCAATGTTCCATCTTCCCAATATAATTCACAAGGCACAATGTTTGCCGCATCAATTCAGCAGCCTCATGAGTGGCTAGCTGCTTCCTCCACAGGCTCTCCCACAGGTGACAGTACCTTCCTTGTTCAGCCAGGGTTTGTGGGAGGCATTCCTGTGAAGGTCCTGAGAGACAATGGTTCCTCAGGTTGCTCTGTCAAGCAGAGTCTAGTTCGGCCTGAGCAATATACAGGTCGACAGATCCATGCAAACCTTATTGATGGATCAGTGAGATTGTTCCCTGAGGCATGTATCCAGGTGGCATCTCCATTTTATACTGGTACGACACTTGCAGTTGTCATGCCAGAACCTTTATTTGACCTCATCATTGGCAATATTCACGGAGTCAAGGATAGTTGCTCCGATGATGACGCTACTCAGACTTCGGCTGCTGTGGTAACACGAGCCATGGCTGAGGCTCCAGACTGTGTCACCCCAGTGATCATTGAATCGCCGCAAGATCTGATGTGTAGTCAACTTGTTGTACAAGAACAACATTCTGACCAGACACTTGCTGCCGTGCGGAACAAACAAAAGGGTCGAGTGATTAAGTATTCACGGGGAGGTCGAGCCAAGTTCCTTTGTAAACAAGGACGGCTCTACCGTGAGTCACCAACACCCGAGGGCGAGGTTCGACTGCAGTTTGTCATCCCTGCCAAGTACCGCCAAGCAGTGTTAGAATGGGGTCATTGTTCAGCCTCAGGAGGTCACATGGGCAAAAGGAAGACCCAGGGCCGTATCCGAGCTGACTTTTTCTGGCCAGGGATGGGACGGGACATAGATCCGTTCCTGCAGTGTGTGTCAAAGTAACACCACTAATCAGGGATATGTCCTTCCTGTGCCGTTCGTAACCACACCTGTAATCTCTGAGTCAGTTGAGAGACAGGGTAGTGGTGAAGTGGGTGCAGACCTGACGTCTCGCCCATTGGCCCCACAGGACACAGTATGTCCAGGGCCTGTACATACATATTGTGTACTGTAGGTTAAGGGGGAAGAGAGAACTCTGCAGAGGCGACTCGAGGCTATGGAAGACCCGAGTTTGCACAAGGATTCTCAGCTCCCCGATACTAATATAAGTACTGTAGGTTAAGGGGGAAGTGAGAACTCCGCAGAGGCAACTTGAGGCTATGGAAGACCCGAGTTTGCACAAGGATTCTCAGCTCCCTGATACTAATATAAGTACTGTAGGTTAAGGGGGAAGTTCGAGAGAGAACTCCGCAGAGGCGACTCGAGGCTATGGAAGACCCGAGTTTGCACAAGGATTCTCAGCTCCCCGATATTAATATAAGTACTGTAGGTTAAGGCACAGGTTGAGGACCCGTGTGCAGTTCGAGGCTATGGAAAACCCGAGTTTGCACAAGGATTCTCAACTTGCTGACAGTAATCGTGTGCTATAATTAATGGCGACCTCGAATGTACGTTGTAGCACTGACTGCTAGGCAGAGAGAGTAATTGTAACATAATAAAATTTTGTCTCATTGACACTTTTGATGCTCCATCTCAATTGATTTTGCAGGTACAGCAATGGGCGTAGCAGTTTTGCTGTGCAGCCAGCTGATCGTCTGCCGCATGCTGCCGCCTCTTCTCCTCTGCCTTCGTCGTCGCCATATTATTTACTGTGTCATTTTACAAGTAGGTACAGTTACACTACAACTGTCACACTTACACCGTGTATTACATACACCACGCTACACAACAATTAGTTGCCAGTGTAAATGTAGCGAATTTTCGCTCAGTTTGACCTGAGTACAGGATTTTCACCGTTGTCATGGAGTTTTTCCCTCAAGCTTGCTTCTATTAACGTAAATGCGAGGTTTTTTTTGCTCACTGGCGACTGCGACTTTCTCCTGTAGGAGGATAGCACACACACCACAGTGTGAATCTTGTGTGACTGAGTTTGGATGTGTACATATATATATATATATATATATATATATATATATATATATATATCCACAAATTTTTTCCCATAAGGAAAAAATTTAATTTTGTAGGGGCGTAATGTCACGAATCAAATTCGCGACATATCCCTTTTGTGAGAAGCCAGAATCTATTAGTGAAAACTCACTGTGTATCGCTCAGTTAACCATTTCTCTCTCCACTTCGGTGGTATACTTTTCAAAACATTCGTCACTGTTTCAAAAGTGACCGATTTAATGCAAGTCATTAAGTACTCTACTGAGCGATACTATTGCTTCTTTATTGTTCGCCCCTGCTTGCTTCGACCGTTAGCAAATGCGGCCTAGTGCTCCCCTCCTTTTTTCCCACGACTTACTCAGTCCAGTGTTTGCTCTGACGGAGGAAGGATCTGTGCTCCAACAAGTGAGAAGTCAACCAGGCTCTACTTAGACCACAGTCTCCAGTGCTCCCACTCTTGGTGATACAAAGCATTCATCGTTCAGTATTTCCTTTCGTTTTCCTAGTCTTAAGAGTTTAATTAAGGTGTTTTCCCTAGGCGTAAGAATTTAGCTCGAATGAGTGAGTGAGTGCGATCTCATTACTTTGATTTTGAATTGTAACATTAAATTTATTTTGTAATCAATAAATTTAACAGTTCTTTTGCTTGAGCTTAATGTAATGTAAACTCTTGTTTCATTTCTCAGCAGTTAAGCTTATTTCTCTTATAGCTCCTAGCTTGCATAAACGTTTGCCTTTCATAACTGGTACTTAGGCCAGTCTTGTGTATTAAACTTAAAATCCGTTGTGCCTCCTAGGAGTTAAGCATCAGCAAGAACCTGATACTATTGTTAGTATTAGTTATTTATTGTCAGGTGTGAAGTAACTTTCTCCAGAGGCTACAGTACTAATAAATAGCAATTGAGTGATTAGTCTCTGCTGTGTACTGTCGAGAAAGTTTATAAATTCTCGTTCTTAGAGAATCGTTGCTTGATTTAGGAAGATAATCATTGTCTCTGCTCTTTAATATTATTGAATAATATTATCAATTAAATAATATTTAAGCATTTATTTTAAAAACCCAGTGATATTTAAAAAAAAAAAAAACGTGACAATTGGCGACCTCATTCCAGGATATTAGCTCCTAGCTCTAAAGCTATTCACGAGATAGTGCTCACTCGTTCATATTTAGGTATTTATAATTAAAGTTTATGGGCACAAGTTTACTGGTGTTTACCGTTAATTTAGCAAGTGAATTTTTGCTTTATCAATCCATAGAGTACTTAACTCTATTTAGTTTATTCTTGGTAACGCCAGACGATTTTATTCGCTCCTGGGAAGTCGCCGTATCCATTGTGTTTATTATTGAGTCTTCCCAGTCATTTACATTTTTGATTTATTCTTTTCCAGTTAATTAGATAAGACTGGTCACCACTAGCTTGTGTCTGTACTCTTTACTTGTGTCTTTAGCATTCGTTTGCGAAGCAGTCAGTACTCAGTTTCGGTTTGCTTAATAAATTAGTGCCATGGCTACCACTGTATTTTTACAGGAAGCCAAAGAAATGGGTCTTTCGGACCCAACCGAAATTAAAGAGTATATACTCTCACGGCATAATCAGGAGCAGCAGCGTGAGAATGATGCCCGTGAAGAGCGTAAGATTCAGCGCGAATACGAGCGAGAACAGCGTGAGGAACGCGAAAAGGAGCGCGAATACGAGCGAGAACAACGGGAATACGAGCGGGAACAACGTGAATATGAACGTGCCGAACGAGAGGCACGAGAAAAACATGAACTTGAAGAGCTGAAGCTCAAGCGAGATTCCTTGGCTTCAGACACGTCTGGTGCAGTTGGTCCAAGCTCCACGAGCGTTCCCCCTGCACATGTCCTGGCGACCCCACGCGTCAAGCTTCCTTCATACAAGGAAAGCGAGCGAATCGAGCTGTACATAGCTCGTTTTGAGGACATGGCAGACATGTATCAACTGGATGAGGCAGCTAAGCGGATCCAATTTCTTAGTTTATTTGAGGGCCCTGCCCTCGATATTCTCCACAGAATTCGTGGAGACAATCTCACGTATGAGATGATGAAAGCTGCACTCATTAAGGCGTATGGTCTCACAGTAGACGACGCCAAAGTTCAGTTCATGCGAGCTCGTCTCCAAGACAAGGAGACAGCTGTTCAGTTCCTCGACCGTCTCACTGCTTACTTAAATGAGTGGATGGAGAAAGACGAAACTCCTTCCACGCGTGAGGGGATAATTGACCTTATGCTGCGTACACAGCTAGAGAGGTCGTGGCCTGCTGAGGTCATAGCACAGCTTAAGATCTGGCAGGTGAAAGATGCCAGCCAAATGGCAGAAAAGGCTGACGCATTCTTTACTGCATACGGGTATCAAACTCGTAAGCAAAACACCTGGAACAGAAAACCTGATAAATCTGGGAAATCGTCTCAGACTGAACCCCAGCAACAAGGCCATTCTCAGAGTAACGGCCAAGGTCCAAAACCGCAGTGGAAGGACCAGGGGCAAAACACTCAGAAACCTGAGTGGAAGAAGTACAACAAGTACCCTAACCAGCAGCAGTATCAGCCACGCAACCGACCGTCGGGACAAACTTTTTCACCACCAGCTCAAAAGAGGCAGGAAGCGAACGCAGCCTTCATTCCTCAGCAGCAGCACGGTGGTCACGTCCCTACCAGTATGGGTACTTCCCCACTGTTCACTAGTCCCCCAGTGACAGTGAACCCCCCTCCACAGATGGCCAATGTTCCATCTTCCCAATATAATTCACAAGGCACAATGTTTGCCGCATCAATTCAGCAGCCTCATGAGTGGCTAGCTGCTTCCTCCACAGGCTCTCCCACAGGTGACAGTACCTTCCTTGTTCAGCCAGGGTTTGTGGGAGGCATTCCTGTGAAGGTCCTGAGAGACAATGGTTCCTCAGGTTGCTCTGTCAAGCAGAGTCTAGTTCGGCCTGAGCAATATACAGGTCGACAGATCCATGCAAACCTTATTGATGGATCAGTGAGATTGTTCCCTGAGGCATGTATCCAGGTGGCATCTCCATTTTATACTGGTACGACACTTGCAGTTGTCATGCCAGAACCTTTATTTGACCTCATCATTGGCAATATTCACGGAGTCAAGGATAGTTGCTCCGATGATGACGCTACTCAGACTTCGGCTGCTGTGGTAACACGAGCCATAGCTGAGGCTCCAGACTGTGTCACCCCAGTGATCATTGAATCGCCGCAAGATCTGATGTGTAGTCAACTTGTTGTACAAGAACAACATTCTGACCAGACACTTGCTGCCGTGCGGAACAAACAAAAGGGTCGAGTGATTAAGTATTCACGGGGAGGTCGAGCCAAGTTCCTTTGTAAACAAGGACGGCTCTACCGTGAGTCACGAACACCCGAGGGCGAGGTTCGACTGCAGTTTGTCATCCCTGCCAAGTACCGCCAAGCAGTTTTAGAATGGGGTCATTGTTCAGCCTCAGGAGGTCACATGGGCAAAAGGAAGACCCAGGGCCGTATCCGAGCTGACTTTTTCTGGCCAGGGATGGGACGGGACATAGATCCGTTCCTGCAGTGTGTGTCAAAGTAACACCACTAATCAGGGATATGTCCTTCCTGTGCCGTTCGTAACCACACCTGTAATCTCTGAGTCAGTTGAGAGACAGGGTAGTGGTGAAGTGGGTGCAGACCTGACGTCTCGCCCATTGGCCCCACAGGACACAGTATGTCCAGGGCCTGTACATACATATTGTGTACTGTAGGTTAAGGGGGAAGAGAGAACTCTGCAGAGGCGACTCGAGGCTATGGAAGACCCGAGTTTGCACAAGGATTCTCAGCTCCCCGATACTAATATAAGTACTGTAGGTTAAGGGGGAAGTGAGAACTCCGCAGAGGCAACTTGAGGCTATGGAAGACCCGAGTTTGCACAAGGATTCTCAGCTCCCCGATACTAATATAAGTACTGTAGGTTAAGGGGGAAGTTCGAGAGAGAACTCCGCAGAGGCGACTCGAGGCTATGGAAGACCCGAGTTTGCACAAGGATTCTCAGCTCCCCGATATTAATATAAGTACTGTAGGTTAAGGCACAGGTTGAGGACCCATGTGCAGTTCGAGGCTATGGAAGACCCGAGTTTGCACAAGGATTCTCAACTTGCTGACAGTAATCGTGTGCTATAATTAATGGCGACCTCGAATGTACGTTGTAGCACTGACTGCTAGGCAGAGAGAGTAATTGTAACATAATAAAATTTTGTCTCATTGACACTTTTGATGCTCCATCTCAATTGATTTTGCAGGTACAGCAATGGGCGTAGCAGTTTTGCTGTGCAGCCAGCTGATCGTCTGCCGCATGCTGCCGCCTCTTCTCCTCTGCCTTCGTCGTCGCCATATTATTTACTGTGTCATTTTACAAGTAGGTACAGTTACACTACAACTGTCACACTTACACCGTGTATTACATACACCACGCTACACAACAATTAGTTGCCAGTGTAAATGTAGCGAATTTTCGCTCAGTTTGACCTGAGTACAGGATTTTCACCGTTGTCATGGAGTTTTTCCTTCAAGCTTGCTTCTATTAACATAAATGCGAGGTTTTTTTTTGCTCACTGGCGACTGCGACTTTCTCCTGTAGCAGGATAGCACACACACCACAGTGTGAATCTTGTGTGACTGAGTTTGGATGTGTACATATATATATATATATATATATATATATATATATATATATATATATATCCACAAATTTTTTCCCATAAGGAAAAAATTTAATTTTGTAGGGGCGTAATGTCACGAATCAAATTCGCGACATTTCCCTTTTGTGAGAAGCCACAATCTATTAGTGAAAACTCACTGTGTATCGCTCAGTTAACCATTTCTCTCTCCACTTCGGTGGTATACTTTTCAAAACATTCGTCACTGTTTCAAAAGTGACCGATTTAATGCAAGTCACTAAGTACTCTACTGAGCGATACTATTGCTTCTTTATTGTTCGCCCCTGCTTGCTTCGACCGTTAGCAAATGCGGCCTAGTGCTCCCCTCCTTTTTTCCCAAGACTTACTCAGTCCAGTGTTTGCTCTGACGGAGGAAGGATCTGTGCTCCAACAAGTGAGAAGTCAACCAGGCTCTACTTAGACCACAGTCTCCAGTGCTCCCACCCTTGGTGATACAAAGCATTCATCGTTCAGTATTTCCTTTCGTTTTCCTAGTCTTAAGAGTTTAATTAAGGTGTTTTCCCTAGGCGTAAGAATTTAGCTCGAGTGAGTGAGTGCGATCTCATTAATTTGATTTTGAATTGTAATGTTAAATTTATTTTGTAATCAATAAATTTAGCAGTTCTTTTGCTTGAGCTTAATGTAATGTAAACTCTTGTTTCATTTCTCAGCAGTTAAGCTTATTTCTCTTATAGCTCCTAGCTTGCATAAACGTTTGCCTTTCATAACTGGTACTTAGGCCAGTCTTGTGTATTAAACTTAAAATCCGTTGTGCCTCCTAGGAGTTAAGCACCAGCAAGAACCTGATACTATTGTTAGTATTAGTTATTTATTGTCAGGGGTGAAGTAACTTTCTCCAGAGGCTACAGTACTAATAAACAGCAATTGAGTGATTAGTCTCTGCTGTGTACTGTCGAGAAAGTTTATAAATTCTCGTTCTTAGAGAATCGTTGCTTGATTTAGCAAGACAATCATTGTCCCTGCTCTTTAATATTATTGAATATTATAATCAATTAAATAATATTTAAGCATTTATTTTAAAAACCCCGTGATATTAAAAAAAAAAAAAAAACCGTGACAGTGCCTAGTAAGGCTTTAATAACGAATAAGTTTTGCGTAAGATTCAGTATATCACACTGCTTACAGCACTTATTTTACACTATATGATGACTCTAAGTTACCTGTCTATTATTATACACCAAGAAGTTTAGCGCTCTCAACTGTTTCCAAAACCGAAGATTCAGTTGTTTTGGTTCATATTATTCAGGGTTTTCTTGTTCTTGTTTAAAATCATGAAGTTGCTTTAGGTAATATGCAGAGTTGATTTATTGCTGGATGCCCAGTTGTACACGTTCCCAAGTTCATTATTCACTTATGAATCAGGGAATGAAGGTCATTGTGATCAACATAAAAAGTATCTGTCTTCTGCATATAAGAAAAGTTTAGTCTTCTGCTGCAGTTTACTATATCATTGACATAAGGAAGAAAAAGTTCTAATATGAATCCTTGAGCTACTCCATATATAATAGCATTATGCCAGTAGGATTAGGTCTGTGTTTTATGTCTGGAGATATGAGGAACATTCAAGAAATTAAGTGTTATACCGTGAGATTAGGCTAATGTTCATATCTGACGATGTGAGGAATATTTTGGAGAATTTGGTATGGCAGTTTTATTATTCTCTCTATCTTATCTTAGGGATGTGTTCCTGTCATTATTGTTATTGTGCATTTTTCATTTATGTGCATTATTGTGTCAGAAAATGTGAGTTCTCTCCTAAGTCCTGGAATGTTCTGGGGTGTACTGGTAGGTGGGGTCAGGGGCAGGATGTTATTATAGCGAGGAACAGGCAGTCTGACAGTGTGTGCCAGAGAGTTTAGCCAGCCAAGTGTAACGGATGGAGTGAGTTGTGTACGTGACAGTTCAGTTTCTCATCAATGAATAGTTACTGAGTCAGTGACAGAGTAGTGAGTCAGACAGTGAAAGCTAATCAGTGAAGGATGGAGTACTCGGTGAAATGGACAGTGAGTCCGTAACAGTGAATGAAGGAGTGAGGTAACATGAAGGAGAAAAGTCACAGTGCTTTACAAGTGTACCTCAGCTGTGCTTAGAAGGAATAAAATCTCGGAAGTGTTCATCTGCTTTTGATTAACTGCCTGTCCTGTCCATGCATCGTTCTCGACTTGTCAACGAACTCCCTATGGTTGTAACAGTTAGTGTCAGAAGTGGGATAAGTTTTGAGAGACTGAGATGCACGGATAGGTGGATAAAACGGTGGAAGTATCTCTGGCAGATGTACCTGCAATGTTGAGAGTACATCCTAAATATCTATCTATCTATATATCTATATCTATCTATCTATCTATCTATCTATCTATCTATATATATATATATATATATATATATATATATATATATATATATATATATATATTATACAGAAGATAAGGAAGACATGCTTGCAGTGTTGAGATAATACCATAAAGAACAAAAGAAATAATGGGAAGCACAGCGTGAACAAAAGAAACATTGGGATGCATAGCATGAAGCTCAAAAGAAATATTGGGAAACACAACATGAAGAACAAGAGTTATTATGAAGAAGAAATGAAATTTCATGAAGAACTAAGGAAATATTATGAACAATAAAAGAACTACCGTGAAGAACAAAAATATCAAGAAGCACAACAAGAAGTGGCATACAGCAAGGTACAGAGATTGAGCGATCTGATAAGAGAAGTGAGGGAAGAGGTTTCTTGCATAGTGAAGGATAAAGTGAGATGTGAAATAGAGGAAATGAGTGATAGTCAAAGTCGTTGAACAGTATTTGGTTGAGGGTCAGGACTTAGCACACCCCTTAGTTGCCAGTGACTGGCGTAGAGAGAGAGAGAGAGAGAGAGAGAGAGAGAGAGAGAGAGAGAGAGAGAGAAGTTAGCAAGTGAAACACGTAAAGGGCAATGCCTAATTCGCTGGTATGTGCTTTGGAATATTAGTGGCACTGAAGGTAATGTACGAATCTGGCAATATCTGTCTGTTAGTAAATTGTATATAGTTTTACTAGTATTAAAAGAGACAAGATTGTTTTGTCCCCATTCACTGATCGTAGATATGTCTTGATTTATGGAGATCGCTGTACTGAGTTGAGAGGTAGCGATATTATATTTTGTAAATGGGTGTCTGAGTGTGAATGACTATGTAGTGTTGAGTCATCTGGGTATGAATGGATGGGATTGTGAGTGACATAAGAGATCATTAATACGTACCAGGAATAGGGTTGGCGCCAGAACTGACCCCTGAGGCACGCCGGCGTTAATTGAGTGGAAATTGGAATATACATCATCTACTTTTACTCTTATTTTCCTGTCACTAAGATATGAAGAAATCAAAGGAACAAAAGATGTTAGTCCATAGCAAGGGAGTTTGGACAGCAGGGAATGGTGCCATATTCTGTCGAAAGCTTTGGAACTATCAAGAGCTACTGCATGAGTTTCTCCATGTAGATCAATTGATTGATGGATGGTATGAGTTAGGAGATTGAGTATGTCAATGGTGGATCTTTCCTGGAGAAAACCATATTGTCTATCACTAATTAAGTTATTGGATTCAAGATGTTTAACAATGTGCTTATTAATCAAAGTTTCAAATACCTTATCAAGAGAAGATGTGACAGCTATTGGTCTGTAATCAGAGGGGTCAGAGGAACTTCCTTTCTTCGGAATTGGGTGAATATTGGCTTCTTTCCATGAATTTGGGAATAAAGAAGTATGTATGCATATTCTGAATAATTTAGCTAGAACATGGAATCAATCTTCTGAAACCCCACTTATTTAAAAATTTAACAACTAATTCAGTAATGTTAATAAGTTATTTTATTGATGAGAATCTGCTAATGTCAATTATGTCTGGCTCAGGTACTACGGGATCCAAGTTTACTACTCCAACCTCAGCAATACTGTACTGTTTCTGTCCAGGCCAATCCTTAGTGAGTGACCATTTAGGACCTTTAAACCACAAATTATCTTTGATCAGTCTCTTTATAGTCGAACCTCTCGAGAGCAGATCAGCTGGGTTTTGTTTGGAGGATACATGCATAAATTTAAATTTCGAAGACAGCTCTTTAATAGTCTTCACATTATTGCGGACGAAAGGAATTTTACTGTCTTCCTTCCCTATCCAGTAAAGACAAATCTCACTGTCAGTCCAGATATGGATATCCTCAAACTGAATATCAAGAGTAGTGGTCAAATACCTGGCCAATTTAGTTCCTACTTCTATGGTAACCAATTCCATTTGAGGTAGGGTTCTTCCTTTAATTGGCGCAACTCTGGCTTTGGACATAATATGTTACTATCCTCTCCTGTTGCGCAATAAGCTACTGCTCCATATGCCCTTTGAGAAGCATCACAAGTATGTGTAAGTGTGTCTTCTTATTACTGTTTATTTTCCTGGGAATACATATGCTCGATGTGGTTTCAAACTCCTTTCTAATCTGTTCCCATTGTTCCACATATGTCTCACCTAATTCAGTGTCCCTGTCCAATTTTTCTCTCCAAGTCTTCTGCACTAAACATTTGCCCCTAATAACTATAGGACTGACCAAGCCTAATGAGTCAAATGACATGGAGACCTGACTTAACAAGGACCTCTTGGTGAGAGTGACATCAGAGAACTTAATTGGTTTCAAACTTATTTCATCACCTCTTGTATCCCAGTTAAGACCCAACACATTTTGAGTTTTGGGAGTGCCAATATTTGGATAGTCCTCTTGTATTTTATTCCTCAAAAGTGGTGAATTTGTATTCGTGCTCTGTAACGGCAAATTTGCCTTCCCACATTCGGAATTGGCTACTTCATAAGCCTTCAATGCTTCCGACTCTGTATCAGCAACACCTTGCAAATTATCCATATAAAAAGCCTGCCCTATTTCTGGGCATTTGGCATCTTCAAAATGATTTTTTAAAGTGTTGTAAAGTAGGAAAGGACTAGCACAACAGCCAAAGAGCACCAACTGGAAACAGTAAGTCTTCAATGGACTATCCTTATTTTGAGGATTTTGTAAATTTCCTATCCTCCCCTCTCAGTCCTATTCTGAGAAAAGCCTTACTAATATCTGCTGTATAAGCATAAGGTTTCTTTCTAAATCTTAGTAATACATTCCCTAACTTCTCTGTTAGTGTAGGTCCAGAGTATAGGCAATCGTTCAAGCTAGCGGATCCCTTGGATGCTTTACTACTACAATTGAAAACTATCCTTATGGGAGTAGTTACTGAATCCTTGCTTACAGCAAGATGTGGTAAATAATATCCCTCCTTGTGGTTAACAGGTGTAGTGCCACACATTTGATATTCATGTATGTGTTTAGTAGTACTGTAATTTTAAGTTAGATAGGGTGTAACCTGAATATTAGTTTATAAGTTCCTACTCTAAGTAGTAATTCATATATTAATGATTAATGTAGGGTTAACTATTTTTACATGTATGTATCTCTGTATCTATACAGTGGGTGATGTAATTGTGGATGTTGAGCTATGGGAATTCCCCATCTGGCCGAGTAATGAAAGACATATGCGCGCAGCTTATCCCCTTCCTTTGTACGTAATTGCCGGGCGCCGAGTTTAAACCTTAAACAGAATAATGACGAATATACAATTCTTTCCGTAACCTAGTTGTGAAATGTTTGCTAATGAAGCTGCTAGAACACAAGTATGTAAGATTAGCAGTCCAAAAGGCCTAAATAATGTCATTTGTGAGGATTTAAAGTTCCGTTTATCTTGGCCGTCACTAGATGGCATGAGCTGCTCTCAGATTCAAATTGAGATAGTGATAGAATCAGTATCTAAATTAAGTAAGGAATAAATCCCAAATTTTCCCCAATTCAATCAAAAGTCCTGGCGTCATGGGTACACTGCTAAATAAATTGTAAAGAGAATTGAAACCCACCATATGTCAAAAACACCATCTCATTTGACTAAGCAGTGGCTGCCCAACGCAGTCACTCAAGCCCCAGACGTCGTATCTAATGGACGTTCGTTCAGGTGAGCCGTCCACATTTCTTCCTCCTCCCCCTCTTTTTCTTTGTTTAATCTTTATTTGTTATGGACTATATGAAGTAATATTGTTGAGAGTTTAACGTAGTCACTCGAGCCCCAGACTTCGTATCTAATGGACGTTCGTTCAGTCCCCAGACACCGGCGACGTCAAAGTGTGCACGAGGCCTTCTCGTGGTATTGCCCATAGACTCTTACATACACACTCACACTACCTATGGATTATTTTACAAACCGAATGTAGTTGATATGGTATTATTGATCTATCAAGTGAACTTCTTTTTTTTGTAGATAAGGAATAGAAATTTAAAAGTGATGTGATCTTGTAACGAAAAGGTGAAATTCAAATTCATTAACCGTTCTCTTTCTTTAATATTAAAATGTTAGAAAAATCAGGAGCGTGGAAGGGAACTTAGTGGTTGTGAGCAATAATGTGATATTTGAGTTGTACCTCGAGGCTAAACAAGCCCGAGTGATTGGGTATTCTTGGTGATTATATTTCTTTTTTTTGAATTATTCCTCGAGGCTAGACAAGCCCGAGAGATTATGTATTTCTAGTGACTATATAGTATTGTTGATTATGAACTGTAAATAATACTGACTTGGTGTGGGATTCTAGAAAATTACATGAGGAGAATATATTATATGGGTGAAAGATGAACACAAATAATCATTCTTATTGGTTCGAGGCTATGCCAGCCCGAACAGACAATTCATGCCCGTAAAAATGTCCCTGTCTTGAGGCTATTGTTGAGCCCAAGAGTAACGGCCAAAAAAAAGTAAAGTACAACAACTCCATACCTCGCGTGTATCAAATTGTTTTCGTCTGGTAATAATGTTAGAGGAATGATCACCCAAAAACCTTGGTAACATATACAATCTTCTCTCATACTAAAAAGGGTCATGTAATTAAAAATGTTTTGTGGAAATTAACAGAATTATTAAAGTAAAGTATATATCATTTTCTTTTCTTTATTAGTGTACCTAATCAAGGAAATTATGTCCTCAAGCCAAATTCACTCCCCTTCCAATTCAAGATTCCTTCGCTGAGGGAACGACGACCACCCGTGGTACTGATTAAATCTAAGCTCAGCCCAAAACTACAAACGCTACCACAATTCTTTCTTTTCATAAATATTTACTATAAACTGTTATACTAAGTCGAGTACCACTTGTATATCCATGGATGAGTTGATCCGTACCCACAACAGGTAAGAATATAAATATCACTATCATTACACTGGTGAATACCGGTGGGATAAAAAATTCTCTTATCATTACACTGGTGGCAGCGGTGGGATACTCATCGTTCCCAAATTAGTGGCGTTGGTGAGAAAGTGAAGGGAAGTGAAGAGCATAAAGAAGTTAGAATGTTAAGGGTAGCATTGGTTGGTCATTCCCAAATATCTCCGCCACTCTATATTCAGAACATCCTAGTAGTAATGAGGTTCAAATAGTGTACTAGATATAGTTACCCCTGGGGAAGGGGGGAAAGAATACTTCCCCAGTATCCCTGCTTGTCGTAAGAGGCGACTAAAGGGGGGCCTTTTTATCTCTAGTCTGTCTCCTTACTGTCCTCTTCTGCTTTTCTGTCCTGCCTCTCGTCTTGATATTTCCATGTTTTCCAGGCTTAAGTGCTAATTCTTCACTTTTCCTTCCAGCTTAGAATGTTAAGGGTTAGGTAATTATATGTTCTCTAAACAATTATTACCCAAAGACAAACATACACAAAACATCATACACTGTCTTGGGCAATACTTCATCGATTTTGGGACGTCACGAGGTATCGTCCTGGACAGCTGAGGAAAGCACAGAAGGTTGAAGTCAATAGTTTGGTGTGGGCGAAAAAAGAGACCATACAGCCGGGTACCTGTAGAAAACTGAATGCCAAATGGGACGGCCCGTATAAAGTGATTGAAGTGCTGCTAAATGGAAGTGTTTACATAACTGAAAATGTATTTAGTGGAAAAAAAATACAAAGGGCTGCTGAAAAGGTAAAACCATATTACGGTACCGAGGAATGGCTCTTAGAACCGCTGCAACAGGAGCTCGCCCTGGAGCCCGAAGATGAGCGATTACCACCGCGAGTGAGGAATGCCCCTCGGAGACTCATAGAGGAGTGTTAGAAAAGTAGATAAGTGCATGTGACGAATGTTGTGAAACATAACTGCTTAAAGTTATATTCCGGGTGGACTCATCCCCGAGGAGAGGGTGTAAAAAGGAAAAGAGATAAGAGTTCCTGTTGGAACCGGGAAGTGCCTTACTTCGAGGGGAGTAATTAATCCCCTCACCTTACAGTTAGCACGGTTTGTGAGGTAGTGGAGTCTTCAGGACGGAATGAGCGCTCACCTCTTGCGGGTGGAAAGCTGGAAACGAAAGGACAGAGTGAATGTGATTGCGAATGGAAGAGTGGAAGGAAGCGCCTCCCGTGGTGATCTCAGTCTCGAGAGACCCTGTTGAGATCAGGTGAACGACAAGCTATCCTCCAAAACCTGAGGCTGACTGGGGCATAAATTCCCTCATAACATCTCGAGTAAGGAGTGATCATACCTCCTAATGTAGTGAGTAAGCGACCTTCCGAGGTACGCATCAGGTGTTTAATGTGGACCGACAGGTGCCACCGATTGTGGGGAAAGGTATTCCAATTCAAAGTGTTCATAGCAGTTATCAGAGTAACAACATTCCATCAATGCACATGTCATAGAAAATTGACTTGGGTAAAATTTGTTTTCCGAACGTGGGAGCCGTGTAGTGCCACACATTTGATATTCATGTATGTGTTTAGTAGTACTGTAATTTTAAGTTAGATAGGGTGTAACCTGAACATTAGTTTATAAGTTCCTACTCTAAGTAGTAATTCATATATTAATGATTAATGTAGGGTTAACTATTTTTACATGTATGTATCTCTGTATCTATACAGTGGGTGATGTAATTGTGGATGTTGAGCTATGGGAATTCCCCATCTGGCCGAGTAATGAAAGACATATGTGCGCAGCTTATCCCCTTCCTTTGTACGTCATTGCCGGGCGCCGAGTTTAAACCTTAAACAGAATAATGATGAATATACAATTCTTTCCATAACCTAGTTGTGAAATGTTTGCTAATGAAGCTGCTAGAACACAAGTATGTAGGATTAGCAGTCCAAAAGGCCTAAATAATGTCATTTGTGAGGATTTAAAGTTCCGTTTATCTTGGCCGTCACTAGATGGCATGAGCTGCTCTCAGATTCAAATTGAGATAGTGATAGAATCAGTATCTAAATTAAGTAAGGAATAAATCCCAAATTTTCCCCAATTCAATCAAAAGTCCTGGCGTCATGGGTACACTGCTAAATAAATTGTAAAGAGAATTGAAACCCACCATATTTCAAAAACACCATCTCATTTGACTAAGCAGTGGCTGCCCAACGTAGTCACTCGAGCCCCAGACGTCATATCTAATGGACGTTCGTTCAGGTGAGCCGTCCACATTTCTTCTTCCTCCCCCTCTTTTTCTTTGTTTAATCCTTATTTGTTATGGACTATATGAAGTAATATTGTTGAGAGTTTAACGTAGTCACTCGAGCCCCAGACGTCGTATCTAATGGACGTTCGTTCAGTCCCCAGACACCGGCGACGTCAAAGTGTGCACGAGGCCTTCTCGTGGTATTGCCCGTAGACTCTTACATACACACTCACACTACCTATGGATTATTTTACAAACCGAATGTAGTTGATATGGTATTATTGATCTATCAAGTGAACTTCTTTTTTTTGTAGATAAGGAATAGAAATTTAAAAGTGATGTGATCTTGTAACGAAAAGGTGAAATTCAAATTCATTAACCGTTCTCATTCTTTAATATTAAAATGTTAGAAAAATCAGGAGCGTGGAAGGGAACTTAGTGGTTGTGAGCAATAATGTGATATTTGAGTTGTACCTCGAGGCTAAACAAGCCCGAGTGATTGGGTATTCTTGGTGATTATATTTCTTTTTTTTGAATTATTCCTCGAGGCTAGACAAGCCCGAGAGATTATGTATTTCTAGTGACTATATAGTATTGTTGATTATGAACTGTAAATAATACTGACTTGATGTGGGATTCTAGAAAATTACATGAGGAGAATATATTATATGGGTGAAAGATGAACACAAGTAATCATTCTTATTGGTTCGAGGCTATGCCAGCCCGAACAGACAATTCATGCCCGTAAAAATGTCCCTGTCTTGAGGCTATTGTTGAGCCCAAGAGTAACGGCCAAAAAAAAGTAAAGTACAACAACTCCATACCTCGCGTGTATCAAATTGTTTTCGTCTGGTAATAATGTTAGAGGAATGATCATCCAAAAACCTTGGTAACATATACAATCTTCTCTCATACTAAAAAGGGTCATGTAATTAAAAATGTTTTGTGGAAATTAACAGAATTATTAAAGTAAAGTATATATCATTTTCTTTTCTTTATTAGTGTACCTAATCAAGGAAATTATGTCCTCAAGCCAAATTCACTCCCCTTCCAATTCAAGATTCCTTCGCTGAGGGAACGACGACCACCAGTGGTACTGATTAAATCTAAGCTCGGCCCAAAACTACAAACGCTACCACAATTCTTTCTTTTCATAAATATTTACTATAAACTGTTATACTAAGTCGAGTACCACTTGTATATCCATGGATGAGTTGATCCGTACCCACAACAGGTAAGAATATAAATATCACTATCATTACACTGGTGAATACCGGTGGGATAAAAAATTCTCATCATTACACAGGGAATTCTACCTCTTCTATAAATTTATTTTTCAATTGCTCTTTTATAATATTCTCATATATAGTTAGATGTTCTGGTTTATCTCTCAACTTTCTTAAAAGAGAATTTAAGTGAGCCTTCGCTGCTTGGTAATTTGTTGGTAACTCCGAATGGTTTAGTTTCCATGGTAATCCTACCCAATACTGTCCATCCTTAAATTCCACTGAGAGGTTATACAAATCCAAAGTTATTTTATCTTGAGGGGTTGGTTCCTCAGAGTGTATTCCTACACTGTCTAGATCCCATAATTTGTGTACAGGTTCAATATTTTCATCCAGCAAGTCATTTATCTGAGTAGGTTCTAGTTCTGCACCTATTCTAGCTACCATCAGTGACTGTGTGGGGGTAACAAAGACTGAGTCCACTAGTTCAGCCTCCCCTTTAGCTTGTTTTGGAAAAGGCAACTGCCCTATAATAAGGTTACCTCCTGGACTCTTGAACAACTGTACCTTATTCTTCTTGAAAGTCCTATGTATGAATCTTCCAGAGTAATCCGAACCAATTATCATTTTTATGGGACCTACGGTATCTGATTCCACAATCCGTTTAGCCAGCTTTATCCCTGAGCTTTGTAGATGATCAGAGGTTTCCCTCAGTTCTTTTATATACATATTTGTCTCCATATTATCCAGTACAGTTGCTGTTAACGGCATTTATATCTGCCTAGTTGTATTACTGGTCTAACTAAATCAAAAGACTGAACTTCCTTAGTAGTTAAGAATCCTGTAATGGCTAGATTTACCTTGCCAGTAATAGATAACTTTAATTTCTTCACAATGTCTGCAGAAATGAAGGTTTTCTGAGCACCCGTATGAAAAAGAGTACATGCTAATAGGTTTCTGTTCTCAATAATTACCTTCACATCTGCTATTAGAACTGCAACTGGCATTACTACTGTAGTATTCCCCTTGACAATTGTCATATTGACACTTGCAGGTTTAGGAATCTCATTTTTCATCCTTGGGCATAAAGCACTATGATGATGATCCCTTTTACATTTGAAACAAAAATTTAATTTTGTCTTGCAGTCCGCAGAAGTGTGTTCGGAATTCATACAGATTATACAACATCCCAGTTCCTGAAGTTTTCCTACCCTAGAAGCATAATCAGGATAGTGCTTACAAGATGCACTGGAATGTTGCACACTACAAAATGCACAAACTTTCCTGTCCTTTACCATGGAAGGTTTTACTTCCTTAATTTCATCAGCTTGTCTATTCCTTGTCTTTAATATTTTATCCTCAGCTTTTAAAGAGCTAAGGAAAGTACATGTCTCTTCCTTAGGTACATACCTAGCCTCCTCTGACTTAGGTTTCCCAACCAGTTGGTTAGTGGGTTTTTTCTTTATTTCAGTCTTCTGTTTAATCTCAGCAGGCTTTACTCTTCCTTGCAAATGTTTACAGAGTTGCATTAAGCCTTCTTCAGTCTCCTCACAGGAGAAATTATCCTTTTGGTACCTACCTTACAAGGCATCCTTGGTTTTCGGTGGAAGCTTTAAGGACACAATTCTAGAAAACACCCAATCTGCTGCCTTAATATCTTAGTAAGTACCCAAAGCCTTTAAATTACAACTCATTGCAATTCTACAATTTTGCAAGGAATCAAAATCATGTTTAGGTATAGTTAATTCAATTAGAGCTTTCAGTTCGTAGTTTTGTTCAGGGATAGTCAAGGCCACCTCATAATTGTTTTCTTCCACTGGTAATTCTTTTATCGGCTTGTAAGGCGTTGCCTTGAACTGTCCTACCAGATATGTGAGTTTGTTCACATTAGGGAGATCTGTTCTGTCATGAACTAAGTATTTGAATTGGTCCTAAAAGGATTTCCAATTTTGCTCTCCATCAAACTCCGGAAACGTAATTTGTGGTAGTACAGCTTTACTCCGTTGTTCCACAACTTGTATTTCCGCGGCACTCAGCCAATTTTGACTCTAGTATATTCACTACGGTTAAATATTCTAATTTACCTTCAAATTTTGCAGTCTCTGACTCTAAGAGATCTTTATCATCAGCCTTTACTATGGCCACTTCTAAATTTATATAACCTTCTTCATACTTAGTCCATCGGTCTTTCAGTATCTTCAGGAGACTATTTAATTTCTCCCTGAACAGAGGTGTTTCATCTAACAATTATTTGCAATCATTTATGGCTCTCTTTACCCATCCTGCCTTACTACTAGAGGATCTCTGTAACAAGGAAATAGACATGTCTGATTTCTAATTTATTAAATTAACCATTAATTTCAACCACAAATTTACCCCAGCTCAGTAATCATCTAATTATTTTAAATTTTGAAGAGTTTATGGTATTAACCCTATCTCCTTGGATTGTTGAACTTCTAGGGTTATATCTTATCCCAACACTCAGTTTCCAAATAACCCATATTCCCTGAGCTCATAACTATAATCTCCTAGTAATCCACAAGTGCTCGATGGCCCTTCGGGCCCTTTCGCACTTGCTCCTGCGGAGGGCTCATACACTGCGCGCTCGCTTTCTTGTGCTTCGCACTCATTTTCTTGTGCTTCTCATTCGTTTCCTCGTGCTTCGTGCGCACGTTACGATCATTTCAGGTAATCCGAGTCACGTTTATGTGCTGTTCTAGTCTAACGTTGTCACTATCGGCCGTCAAGGCGACATCAAAAGGCCCATGATGGTCCGTTTATGTGGTGTTCTAGTCTAACGTTGTCACTTGGATTTTTTGCAGCTAACCAATTGATCACGTTATTTGCAGCTTTGGGAATGGAACTCAAGTTGTCTGCATGCAAGTCCGAGATATTAACCACTCTGCCACGGCCACCGACTGGGGGTTTGGTCAAACTTTGATCACTCATTAAATATAGTAAAAGTTTTTCAATCGTGATGGGACCAAGTTTTTTCACATCAGCAAATTTTATGCAATTTTGGTGTAGTTTCGGCTGCCCAAAATACACACACACACACACACACACACACACACACACACACACACACACGGCTACTGCTAGAGTATATTAGATAGGCCCACCCATAGCTTGTATAGCACAGAACTGCCCATTCTTCAGTTCTATGTAATTTATAAATTTCTGCAGAACCGCTTCTCTGCCATGACGATTCCAATGTATACCGTCAGCCTTTTGTGTTGCTTGGAAAGGCTTTGAATTAAAGTGGATAAAATCCTTCCCCTTCCTAATTCTTTGCAACTTCCTGTTCGCGGCTCTGCTAATTAATTTATATGTACCATAGCAAACTGGAGAACCATATGGTAGGTTTCTAGGCTCGAGAAGGGTTGTGGTTTCCAAGGATTTACATGAACCTTCTGTGGCTTCTTCCACGGTTAGAATGTTTTCCACAATTTGTTAATTTCCACATCTTCATGAATATCATTTCCTCCCAGGAAAAGGATAGTGCAGTCATGCTCCCAATCGGATACGGCATTTAGCTTTGATCGTCGGGAAAGGAACTTGCCCTTCCACCCGGAGCTCGGTATATACGTATTTGCACGTCATCCACTTGTACAGAACGTGGTAGTAGGCTGTGCCCAACGAACGCAGCCTTAAAAACATTCAGTGCTTCAGCACACATCGGTTTCCTCCTTCTAAGGGGCACCAAAAATTGTCAGAAAATTATTCATACACTCCTTTGTCTAATGAGTGTTAGTCTAACACAGTGGTTCTCAACTCGTTTCAGGCCATGGACCACCAGCCCAATTTAAAAAAATATCGTGGACCATTTCATTTTTGAGTAATGATAAATTAAGCACAGACAACAAACATTTTTGGTTAGAAATATATTTCTAACAAACAGAATTTCGAGAAATGATATAAAATAGTAGACAACTGACATTTTGGTCTGAAATATATTTCTTCCAAAAATAATTTCCAGGAAATACATGAATACTTCTCTAACATTTTGCTGTGAAATTTATTTCTAACAAACAGAATTTTGAAATTATGTAGGAGTATACAACCAACATTTTTCTTTGCAACCAGACTTGGATTCTCTTCTCACTGACAAGTTTTTTAATGTTAGGAGTGGTACTTGGTAATGCACAATGAATATTGCTTTCTACTGCAAGCCGATTCCTCTGTTTGGACTTAATGTGCAACAAACATGAAAATCTGCTCTAACACATGGAAGTTGATGCAAATGGCAGAAGACATCTGACTGCATGTGTTGACAGATCTGGGTAAGTACCAATTATACTGGAATAAATATGATTAATACAATAAAATGAATGTCCAATTATTTATTTTGATAAAATTTTTCCACTGAATTTTCAACAAATTTAAAAATATATGCACCAATCTCCAGTTTATTACCAAATATAGTGAACGTCCTGTGGACCACCCAAAAAGTCACCATGGATCACCAGTTGAGAAACACTTGTCTAACACAACCTTGAGTAAATTCACATAAGTCTCTAAGGAGGATTAGGTGTAACTGATACTCCAACTCACCTAGTTATTATTCTCCTATCTCCTAGCTAATTCTCCATAGAATTGGCCAGTTCATAACGGTTACTTAGCAAGAAAGAGTCGGACAACGGATGACGACGAGCCTGATATTTAGGTCGGTTGCCTGGGCTGCCAGCGTCCTTGAGGTGCGTATTTACTACGTGCTACTTGAACCAGGTCTAGGAGCTTTTTTTTTTTTTTTTTTTTTTTTTTTTTTTCTATCGACCATCGGGGCCAAAGCCCCTGGTCATTAAGGCCGTATATATATATATGTATATACTTATAAACCTATATACATATATATATATACAAACATTTATAAATACATCTTTATCTCTTTTCTATCGCTATTTTAATGGTCACTGCTCCTCTGAACTGTCTGCATGCGTTCCTCCACCTCTACGACGGGCGCGTAGCACCTGTCTGGCAGCAAACTCTCATCCCTTTTCTGTCCAACTCTAATGCAAGAGTTAACCGTTACTCCCAGTCTTTCACTTATGCAACAGGTCAGCTCTGGAACTGTCTCCCTCTGTCTATATTTCCTGCTGCCTATGATCTCCAGTCTTTCAAACGCAGTGTGTCCAGGCATCTCAAAATGATCGGATCTTGAATTTGGCTCTCTATTGTATTTTGTTTTTCTCTTGGAGGGAACTGTTACTGCGGGCTCATGGCCTTTGGTTCCTTCTTCCTCGCATAAAAAAAAAAAAAATACACTCACACACGCTTTCATGCATATATACAGACACACTTTCGTGCACACGTACATATATATATATATATATATATATATATATATATATATATATATATATATATATATATATATATATATATATATATATATATATATATATATATATATTAAATTTTATTTATTTTTTTTTTATTTTTATTTTTTTTATTTTTTCTTGGTTTTATATTTTTTATACCTTATATTACAAAGAAAAACCTAATATAAAGACCCTAAAACTAATCACCTAACAGACAAATCGCTAACCTATACTAAATCCTACAGAGACAAATAGCTAGACCTACACCAATGGTAAAAATACCTCGACTGACAGAACACTATCGACTGCAGATATGTAATGCCTTTCTACATAACATACCTGCACTCATCACCTGGTGACTGTCAGTCGAGGCACAACCTAATGTAGGGGACATCAATATATGAAAGGGAACCAGACGAGTCAGGAACATTTCCATATACGTCAGCTATCGGCTCTAATTAGCACAACTTGAGCAATATGGTATAAACTATTTATATAATTTGTACAAAAAAGTGAAGGACCTCGGCCAACAGACCACCATCGACTGCAAGTGCCCAATACCTTTCTATATTGCACACTTGCACTCATCAGCTGGTGACTGTCAGTCGAGGAACAGGGCTTAATGTAGGGGACATCTATATTAGAAATAGATCAGTAGGAGGAGGAACTATTTCACATATGTCAACTGTCAACCCTAATTAATAGTACAATATATACATATTTACAGTCCATAAAAACCATAACGATATAGTAAAAAAGTCACATCACTCTGATTAGTCCGGTCCCTCTCAAGAAAGCCATCAATTTATTAGTCATAACAATGTCCCCATCACCCAGGATGGTGGAAAGGGTGAAGGGGACGTCTGCTGCACCGCAATAATTTATAAGTGAAGCGCGCTCACGAATAAATCGCCGACAGCGCAGGATGATATGACTGATAGATAACACGGCATCACAGATGTCACAGTGCGGTGGGAATCGTTTTTCCATATAAGGTTTCATGTGTGTTAGGAAGGTGGCATTGAGCTACAAACGAGCCAACACTTTTTCTTCCAGTTGACTGGAACGGTTGGCAAAGTTCCAGTCTTCTAGGTACGGCTTACATGTTCGAATATTTAGTCTGGTCCACTGACCTTGCCACAGAAGATTTATTGATTTCTTTCCGAGAGAAAGACTCGACCGTAGATCACGAGAAACGTCTCAAGTCTCCTCGAGTTCTACAGCCGACTTTGCAAGTAAGTCAGCCTGCTCATTGCCGTAGATGCGACAATGACCAGGCACCCAGATCAGCATGAATGCAACTTATTAACGATGCGGCCCTGGATCTCGTGAGAGTCTGTATTACAAGATGCAATTGCCTGAAAGGCTGATTTTGAATCTGAAAATATGACAAATGAGTCATGCTGAGAATTGAGAGCATAGTCTATGGCTTTGCCAATAGCAAAAAGTTCGGAGGTAAACACAGATGTATGAGTCGGCAACCGATACCTGAGGGCACATTCAGTCGACCATACACTTGCACCCACACATTCACTCGACTTGGAACCGTCGGTGTACAATTGGTGGGACCCCAAGTGACGAATGATGATGTTACGAAACAAGTGGTGGACCTCCGCCTCCTGCGCCTTGGCCTTTGGTGCTGGGAGCCATGATGCATCAACGGTAAAGCCGGGTGGCTCCCAAGGCGCTATGTTTTTTAACACCAACTTGTCACAGTCACTGAGGTCCACACCAAGCTCCTGAGTCAGTAAGTGGAGGTGAACGGCAAGTGGCCGACATACTCCCCGCAGAAGGTGGTGGTATTGACGCAGGGGAGTACAGGCCACATTGCCAATATTACTTTTCCTCGATGTTCTGAGGCCATATGACAAGGCCAGGTGGTCATGGCGAATACGGAAGGGAGGCACATTCGCCTCCACTTCCATACCAGCTACACGGGTACACCAGATGGCTCCAAGACACATTCGCAAAAATTTATTCTGCAACACATCCAATCCTTTCAGCGTGGCATCGGATGCTGAGCCATACACCTGTGCATCATAGTCTAGCTTCGATCAAATAAGGGACTCATACACCATTAATAAAGATTTTCTGTCGGCACCCCATGTAGTACCCGCTAGGTACTTGAGGACATTTACTGATTCATCACAACGAGCAAGCAAATTATTAACATGAATTTTGAAGTTCAAACGACGATCAAAATATATACCCAAAAACTTTATAGAATTTTGAAAAGGTACCGCCTGATTATCCAAAGTTAGGCAGAAATTAGGTACGTTACAATTAGTGAAGACTACTGTGGCACACTTAGGGATGGAAAACTTAAATCCCCACTGCAAGGCCCATTGGTGAACGGAATCAAGGGCTGCTTGAATCCTGCCAGCCGAAAATTGTGCATTATGGGAAGAGTTCCATATTGCACAATCGTCAGCGTAGAGCGAGTATTTAAGATTCCTTGGGATGGGAGCTGATGACAGAATATCACTGATCATAATACTAAATAACGTAGGACTAAGCACACTTCCCTGCAGCCCCCGTTTTCCTGGATAAATATATCCGATGTTATGTTACGGGGCAATTTGACAGAGAAAGTCCTGTCCCTTAAGAATTTTGGAATAAAAATAGGCAAATTTCCTCTCAAACCATAAGCATAGAGCTTCATTAGTATACCGTGTCGCCATGTCATGGGCTTTATGGATGTCCAAGAACACCCCTATCATGAATTCTTTATTGGCAAATGCCTCTGAAATAGAATGCTCCAAATTCATTAAATGATCTAGTGAACTTGTGTATTTACGGAAGCCACATTGTTGATCATTTAACAAATTCTTCGACTCTAAAACAAAAGGAAGTCTATTGTTTACCATTCGTTCCATGACCTTACATAGACAAGAAGTTAACACAATAGGACACAATGAAGTGGGATTCTTAAGATGACCAGCCTCTTTGGGTATCGGTATGACGTGCGAGCAAAGTGCCATGAGTTTGAGAACGTTTGAGACACCCAAATCTCATTGTTCAATGCTAACATCTTAATCAGGTTGTCTTAATTAAGATGCTGGATCATACCATACGTGATGGTGTCAGGTCCAGGGCTGGTGTCTTTACAGGATTTAAGGGCAAGGAGCAGTTCATCTAGCGTAAACTCTTGGTTGTACGGGAAGTCTACGTCTTCTGTGGCAAAGTCTATTAACTGTAGCTCAGCCGTGCATTTATGATGTTGGAAACACTGGTCATAATTGGCTGAGCTACTTACATGGGAAAAACTCCTGGTGAGGATGTTAGCAACGTCCACGGGCTCGTCATAGATGGTGTTGTTCACCTGCAGGGTGGTTACAGGAATATATGGGCCTTCATTATTTAATATTCTTATAGTGGACCAGACTTTACTTAATGGTGTTGTACGAGTCACCGTGGACACAAAGGACCGCCAGGAGTCACGTTTGGCCCTTCTTATTATTCTCCTTGCCTCAGCCCGTGCCTGTTTGTATGCAATAAAATTTTCCTCAGTGGGCTGACTATCAAAAATCCTGTATCTCCTATTGCATTTCCTTACTGTTTGTCGGCAATCTGGCGTCCACCAACGTGCTCTATGCTTCGCATGAACTGTAGAAGTCTTGGGAATAGCAGCCTCAGTTGCGTGTATTATGGAAGAGTTATATTTTCGACCTTAACATCTATGATCTCCCCAGATATATCTAAATTGGCGATCCTTGAGAAGGATCCCCAATCTGCTTTCTTATAGTTAAATTTTGGAGGTGGAGGGTCCAAAACGATGTCGCGTGTAGAAGAAAGGCAGATGGGTAAATGATCACTTCCCAAGGAGTCATCATAAGGATCCCATGAGAAATCTTGATGTATACCAGGGGAGGCCAAAGATAAGTCAATGGCTGAAAAGTTACCAGTACGATCATCTACACGAGTCGCTCAACCATCGTTCAGAAGACAGAGATTGGACTGTAGTATTAGGTCGGCTACTTGCTCCCCACGACCATGAATCCTCAAGCTACCCCAATGATAGTGATGGGCATTAAAATCGCCCAACACTAACTTATTTCCAGGAAGATGTTCAAATAGTGAATTTAAAGCATCACTATCAATGAGGCCATGTGGGTGACAGTACAGAGAGCAAATAGACAGATACGTGTTATTAAATTTTACTCTGCACGCGACAGCTTCAAGAGTAGAATTTAGAATCACTTCCGCGTGTAGGTGTGATCTGTGTGTGTAAATGGCAACTCCGTGACCTTCATATCTTCTAAACGAGTGGTAGTGTTTGAACTGTGGAGGATCAGGGTGATCCTCCAGGCGCGTCTCCTGTAAACAAATAACGTCTGGCCTGTGTATAGAAAGCAAGATTGCTATATTCTGTAATTTATTCCCAATACCTCCACAATTCCACTGTAATACAGTGAAAGCGATGGTTTAAGATTTAAGTTGGGGGCCAGTGTGCTTAGGCTGTTTTTGCTGCCTGCCAGAAGGCGAGTGACTACCGGCGGACCTATCCCGATGCTTGTTTATGGAAACCTCCATATTTTCATCAGTAACAAGGGTCCCAGATTCCACTGAGGAAGAGCTACCTTTTCTCTCCCTCGCTGGGCCAGGAGCAGGAAGGACATGAGGTCGTGACTTAGTAAGGGTGGTCATATTACTCTTACAAGAGTTGTCAGGCTTCATTTTAGGCTTGACTGACTGAGAAGCAGCAGCAGCCTGAGAGTAGGAAGTTGTAACAGGGGTACCAGGTTGAGAGGTGGATTGGACAGGAGGCTGAGATGGAGAGGTAGAATGTGTGACAAGAGGAACTGGTTCAGGGTCAGTCTGTGTTGCTGCAGAGCACATCACGGGATGGGACATCACCGCTGAAGCATAGGACCTATTCGGCATAGGAGTTGCATGCAACTCCTTCACCTTTTTCCTTGCTTCGTAGTAGGAGACATCCTCAGCTGCCTTCACTGTGCAGACCTCTTTCTCCTCCTTCCAATTGGGACAATCCTTAGAGGAAGTGGAGTGAGCACCCTTACAGTGAAAGCAACAGATAGTCTCTGATGTGCACTGCTCAGCATCGTGACCCTGTGTTGCACATTTGCCACACACTAACAGTGAAGCCCGACAATTCTTAGCAACGTGCCCATATAATTGACACTTCATACAATGGAGTGGGTTGAGGATATATGGTCTTACATTAACAATTTCGTAGCCAACTTTGACATGTGCCGGGAGTGAAACTTTGCCAAAAGTCAAAACAATAGTGGCCGTCTTCGTCCTCATGCCTTCGGAAAATCTAGTTATAAACCGGGCATCAATGACATCTTGCTGAGCAAGTTCCTCTATGATCTCTTCCTCACTCATCACCATGAGATCCCTGCAAGTGATAACACTCTTGCAGGAATTCATGGATGTTGGGATCTTGGCCACGACATCATAGCAGTGAAACTTGCACAGCTTCAACAAGTCCTTAACTTGGGAGGAATTACACGTCTTGACAAGGAGGTCTCCATTCACAAGTTTTTTCACTTGTTCCACCTCCCCAGCACAGCCATCAATAACCTTCTTGCTCATGAAGGGATTGAGACTGCTCAAGGGAGTGGAACCTAGAGCATGGATGATTACAAACTCTGCATTATTTACATTGATGTCAAGAGGCTGACGAATCTGGGGCCGTTCTGTCTGGGGGCTGTCAGTCTGTTGATCAGTCAGGGGTCGGTCAGGACCACCTCCCCCCCTGAAGGGGGGGGGGAGACAGTAGGGGCGTCCATCATAGTACCACTCCCCCCTAACGAGGGAAGTGGGAAGAAGGTGAGAAAACGAGCAAAGGACAATCACCCTGGGACCAAACACCTAAGTCTGAGGTTGCCCTCTCAAACCACTCCAGGGGGGCCCGACCGTGTCAATTCACGCCCCAGAGCGATCAGTGGGGGGGACCTTCCGTGGGCGATAAGCAAAGGTAAACTCAGTTTATTAGAAGAGACACCTACTGTTCAAAACTAACAGGGAGGGGAGGTAACTGAGAACTAACTAAGCGTCACCAGAAGGGTGAAAAAAAATAAGCTAATGCCGGTGAGGCAGCCCTACAATGCTAGAGAAGAGCGTAACGAAAATCACGTCTACACCCTCCACGACCATGCATCAATGTCCCTAGGAGCAGAAGTGACTAACATGGCAAGCTTCTCCCTCATAGGATTTGAAGAGATGCCAGCTATTTATTAATTACAGTGCTAAATACAGTTAGATTACATCACGATATATACAAGGCGAATCTAACTAATTAATCTTAGTTTTAATTAAACAAAAGCCAAGCCAAACATTCCCTCTATCTATGTAAATATGTTAAACCCACATCTGCTTTTCATGTGAGGGCTTTTCATCCTGAGGACACGTCATCTAACACGCAGACGCAGTTTAAGTGAATGGAACTTTCCAAAAAATTACATGTATTTACAATATAGTTATCCACAAGGGTCAAATGCAGCAGCATTTGATTTATTAGTAATAAGAATTATTAAAGAGAACGTAATCTCTGGGTTATAAAAACCTCTTTAATAGTTATTAACGCTCTCCAGGTTTTGCTCTGCTTCTAACCAGGGACGACTATTTTAAAAAGTAAGGAGCGCAACCACTCGGGGGGAAAATATTTCTCACATAGTGAGTAAAGAAGTACGGGAACATGAGAGTGGTCACAGTGTTTTGCAAGTGTACCTCAGCTGTGCTTAGACGGAATAAAACCCAGAAGGTTCATCTACCTTTAATTAACCTCCTAGGCCCGTTCTCGACGTATCAACGAACTCAATTGTTGTAGCAATAGTTTGAGCCTTCCATGAACGATCGATAAATTGAAAATACAGTTTGCAATTGGTAAGTTATGTTTTAAACTAAATATCTGCTGTACCTTTGATGTTATAGTGTTCTAAAATAGCTAATAAAACGCTGTGATCAACGGTATCAAACGCCTTTGATAAGTCGAGGGATACAGCTTTTGTAAAGTCAGTTATCAAAGGAACTGAACATGCTGTTCGTGAAAGAGATAAAGGCATAGGCTACGCCGTAGGTCTTCGTTTCCTAAAGCATACTGGGAATCTTTCAGAATATTATTAAACTATTATTAGTTTTACACACACACACACACACACAAATGTTTAGCTTATCCTACACTAGCAATTTTATTATTTTGCTTATAGCTGGAAGTACTGAGAAGGGCCGATGATTTCTTAGTTCTCTTTTATTCCCCGACCTGAAAAGAGGGGTAACTTTAGCGATTTTCAGGTTGTCAGAAAATATGCCACTAGGGAAGGAAACGTATAACACGTGCAGATGGACAGATGACATTATTGGTGCAACGTGATTAATTACTCCTACAGGAATATTATCATAAGTTGGAGAAGAATTGCTTGGTTGACATAATACGCCCATTAGTACCGATTCTGTGATCGACAACAAAAATTATTCACTCATTCTCTTTGATCAGTAAAATCTACAGTTTACGTCAGGCGTACTCCTTTTTTCAGCAACTTCTGTCGCTATATGAACAAAATACTGATTAAAATTTCTGGCTGTATCATCTGGCTTTGATATTTTAGTGTTATTCACAATGAATGACTGTCATTTTTTAACCATTACCAAACTGTTCATGATGTTTGGTTTTGTGGTATTCATCTTTAGCTTTTTAAATCGTGTGACTTGGTTTTGAATTCTACGGTAATTTTCGCTATAGGTTATGAGTTTTTCAACACATTATAATTTCTTTAGGGCTTTTTTTTCCCCTTTATCATATCTTTAATTTCTGTTGTAATACGGGGTTTTCTCAGATTTTTGTTTTCATATACTCTTATATAAATTGAAAATATTTATTAAAGCAAACATAAAAAATATGCTGAAAAATGCAATATATCACAATAATTATGTAATAACAATAATAAATCCGAAGAGATGTGACCTAGGTAACGTATGAAGCCTTCTCCATTTTCATTATTATAATTTCATCCATTCTTTACCAAATGGGCACGGGCTTTCCATAATCCTATTGAAATGAGTCTTTCACTGGTTACTTGTTATTATTACTGGATTCCACAGCTACAGGGCATTTTTATGAATTTATCTTTGAAAGCTATAAAAGAAGATTAACAGTACAATGCATAAACATTTCACTGACGTCTGCTAGTAGCTGGCTATAATTAACGGGCCTAATGTGCATTTTTAAATTTGAAAGCTGGCTGTCAAATGCAAGTGAGATTTGGTCGGATTAGGTTTGGTTTGGTTGGGTTAGGTCTGGTTAAATCATTAAAGTTCCCATTGCTTTGGCACGGGACACACTGACTCATCCTGTTGGAACGGTGGTTGGTAAACAATGTGGACAGTCAGTGAGATTGTCAGTAAACATTGCTGCAGGTGACCTGGCCGCTTCCTTAACCCATACATGCTGGCATATTTTAGGTGTGGCTGCCCTCTTAGTACGGCAATATCTCCTAAAATACCCTTATTTAAGACCTTCATATCTGGGAAAGTATAACAGTTAGGGAAACAAATCAGAGACCATATTACTCACCAACTCTTCTTGCGAATGAAAGTATCCCTAGGTCTGCACTTGGTTGCATCGATGAGTAAGGATGTGAAGAAGATGAGTAACTTTTGGTGCTTGAAGTTGGATGTCTTTGTGCTTGTGTGCACGGCCCTGACTTTGGGTTTGTTCTCAGTGTGATAACTCCTCCGCTACTAGATAAACTAGACACACTGATGTCCAAGGCACACCCTTTGGCACTATCACTGAGCCCTTTCGTAGTATCCTCAGAAAGAAGCTTGGCAGGGGTGGATAAGGCAAGGGGTCCATGTGAGAAGGGAATGGAATTGGACAAGAAGTCTAAGAAAACGTCATTTGACATTTACCACTTGGCTAAGTCACAGAGAAGACTGAGGTATGCTTGCGTGAAGTGGTGGGAGTCTCTCCCTACCCTTTGGTGACGAGATCAAGTGGCAGCCACTTCAAACTGTGGCGGGAATACATTTGCTGTTCCTGTCGACACCCGGCAGGCTCTCTCAGCCTATTTTGTGTCGGTCCTGATGGACGCCCGGTGGGCAGGAGTTAAATAGCCTCAAACAGGTATATTTTGCCTTTTTTTCCAGTCACTTCTTGCAGTCACAATTTAGCAGTTAACTGTGTGTGTTGCATATGTACCAAAATTACTTACCTTATGATCGTGAGTTTGATGTAATATAGGTGGAATCACTGTCCGTTTAGTAAAGAATTACCATAATTTCTATATTTGATTGTTGTAACTATCCCTATTTCACTTTTCGTGAGATTTAAAAATTGCATGCACAGGAAAGAGATCAGAAATTTGGGAGTAACCTGTACCATTCATGATGTTCTGCAAATAGTTGTTTGACCAAATATGGTCAATGATTGTGGCTGTGGTGATTGTTACTCCTGGAGGTTTCACTACTGTATTAACAAATGGCTCAGAATTTTATATATCAAGATAACCTGATACTGGGGTTCTGTTATAGAGTTTAATAGCTCATGGTTGAAATCCCAGCTATGTAGCACACCTCATTTTCATTATTTATTGTTTCAGTTTATCCTTATATGTTGGTAAAAATAATTAAATAGCAGAGTCAGGTCTCCAGTGTATTACACCCACTACCATGTTCTTTGAGTATTGCCTACATATTTAAATGGAAACAGATCCAGAGTATGTCATTTGCAAATCTGGGTCATTTCTTTTAAAACAGTTATAAGCAGACTTTATATACAAATAGACACCGCCAATGTGTCAGGATAAATTGTTGCAAAAACAATTATAATTCTGGGTGGTTTAAAGGTGATCTGTCATTTGTTAATCTGATCTCATTGAATCCTCCTGTATCAAAAGAATGATCCAAAGGCATCACATTTTGATCAATAAACTCTGTGGTACTTCCAAAGGAATGCGATTATTTTGGTTTTAGTCCGACTGACTGTATCAAAGCATTAATAGAATGTTATCATCTAATCCAACCAATGGGAGAGAGTTAGAAAAATCCATTATATCTTACATACTACAGTGTGTAAAAATGCGTAAAGAAGACATGAGTCTAATTCAGCTTGAATTATAAAATACCATTTGCTTCATGTCACTGCTGCTCCAAGTTCATCACTACCATTCTGTTTTCCTCGGTCATCCTGTGCCACACCCATCAATTGCTCGTTGGTTGCGCCAGAAATACTGAGGGTGGCGGCCAGAGGTCTGACAGGAGTTGACGATTTTCAGAGGGCGAGGGAGTGTGTTGGTGTGGTGCAGGTGTGGTGGTGTGCCTGGCGAGGCATGGGGTGGTCGAGTGCTAGGTAGTACTGCACGAGGTGCGTGTGTGGGAAGCTGTGGCAGTTATCTCCTCATCCACCTCTCCCACTGCTCCAGTCCTTCATGCTTAAGCCTGTCTCCCTCATCACCTAAGTGCGGAAGCTGAAAAAGGCATACTCTCCTTGTTTTCTCGCATCTGTCAGAGCACCCATTTGTCTGCTGAAGCGGGACACAAATCTTCGTCCGTGAAGATGCGAGTGCCAGCAAGTTTCCTTCTCTCGTGAAGGGCAGTGTCGTGGTCCGGGAAATGAGTAAATTTTGCGATGATATCTCATGGGCGATTATCAGTTCTCTTGACAGTTCTGTGAAGCCTCTCGAACGAAGGAACAGGTAAGTACAGTTGATTGCTGATGATGCTAGTAACTTTTTGTTGGCAGTGTTCCCAGTCATCACCTGGTTTTTCCGGAATATCTGCATAGTGTAGGTACTTGTGTCTGTTTTTGGTCATTTAGATAATCCATTCTTTTCTCATATTGTCTCAGGTGGTCTCGTAGTTTCTAGTTTTCATTGGTATGAGTTTGAATTTTATGCAAGTTGTTTAGATTTTCTCTTTCGGCGATCCTCAGTTTCTGCAAAACTTCAAGTTTTGCTTGAGTAAATTCTAACCTGGAAATGACTATCAGTACTTCATTAAGGTTCAACCAAGGAGTATACCTATTGTTTCTGAGAACATTAGGTCAAAGACCAAGGCCACAGGGTAAGGTCAGCATAAAGTTTTTATCCATTTTAGAGCAAACTTTGGGGATGGAGTGAGGATAAGGTAAGAATTTGAATAAAAGAATTCTATTTTGAAGAACAGTTAGTCAAAGGTCATACTCATAAGGAATGGTGAAATACCAAAGTTACAGGGAAAGATCAGCTTAACCCTTTTTGATTTGATTTGAAGTAAATTGGGGGAGTTGTTAAGGGTCAGCCAAGAATGAAGTTATTCAATTTAGAGAACAATCAGTCAAAGGACAAGGCAAGGTCAAAGTTTGACCTGTGTTTCTGTATGTGAAGAAAATAACAAAATAGTTTTGATATTATTTGAATACAACTTGATGGATTGGTTGAGGAGTACCATGAAGGGTGACGTAGTTTATGAGGAGAGTAGGTCAAAGGTCATAGTCATATTTCGTTGTTAAATAGTTTTTGTCTGATGCAGAGTAAACTTTGTGGAATGTTTATGTTAAAATATGAGTAAAGAGAGAGTCGACTTGAGAACAACGGGTAAATGTCAAAGATGAATGTCGCTGGGCAGTCAACCCGAACAGATGTAATGTGATTGAGCCAAAGCTGATATATAATGGTTCTTGTTTGGGAAAGAATGAAGTACAGTCAGTTACGAAAGTAATTTATCGAAGATCAAGGTCACAGGACGAAATCAGATATTTGGCTCTTAGACCAGTTGGTGATCCCAGGTGTTGCTCTCTCTGAGTGATCCTTCTTGTTAAAACTTCCCACATCTCTGTGGGAAGTTATTTTGTTTTTGTCAGTACTAGTAAAACTTCCTACATCCCTGTGGGAAGTTTTCTTGCTTTTATTGTTATTATTATTATTATTATTATTATTATTGCCCGTCTTATGAAGTCGGAGCAATAACGTTTTTGCCTTCGTGTGTGTGTGTGTGTGTGTGTGTGTGTGTGTGTGTGTGTGTGTGTGTGTGTGTGTGTGTGTTCGCATCATATCTCATGAATGGCTTGAGCTATCAACATGAAACCTTCAGGGTATCAAGATATGGCCAAAATCTTGGCCGAGTTCGAAAATGGGCACTCGGGGTCAACGTCACGGTCACCAAAATGGCTTCCAAAGGTCAACTAGTTTTTATTGGCCGCATTTAGCACTGTTACATTTCATGAACAGCTTAAGCTATCAACATGAAACCTTTAGGGCATCAAGCAATGGCCTAAATCTTGGCCGAGCTCGAAAATGGGCGGTCAGGGTCAAGGTCAAGGTCAGCAAAATGGCTATTAAAGGTCAACTAGTTTTCATCGCCCTCCTTTAGCACCATTATATCTCATGAGCGGCTCTATCAACTATGAAACCTGCAGGGTTGCAAGATATGGCCTTAATCTTGGACTTGGCCAACAGCATATTCTGGCGGGCGCGTAGCATTCGGCTCCCGAATGCTTTTTTTTTTTTTTCATTATTATTATTGATTATCATCATCATCATCATTAATAATAATAATAATAATAATAATAATATTATTATTATTATTGTTATCATTATTATAATTATTACTAAAACTTCCCACATCCCTGTGGGAAATTTTCCTGATTTTGTTAATATTATTATTATTATTATTATTATTACTGTTTTCATATTACGATATATCAAAGGCTATTTGGCTTAGAGCATTCAAACTTGGTCCACTTAGTTGAACAGCTGTCCGCTTGTTTTGACCAAATATGGTGGCAGTCCGTCAGCCGGATCTCCGAATATTATCTGGAACATAGAAAAGTTAGTCACCCACGCCAGAATGGTGTGTGGTTCCAATCGGTTGATTATTCTCTGAGACTGTTTGGGGTAAAAGATTGGGACTTTTCTGGATATTCTGGATGTTACCTAATTTCCTTGAAAGGATAAAGCCAGAGCCACGAAATTTGGTTGACTTACAGACTGTGATGACCTAAGGTGATATGCACAAGTTCAGTGACTTTGACCTCACCTGGGGTAAACAATTTGGAAATTTCTGGGTATTCCGGATGTCACCTAATTTTTCATGAAGGATTAAAGCTGGAGTCACCAAATTCGGTGGACTTATAGACTGTGATGATCTAAGATGATATGCGCAAGATCAGTGACCTTGACCTCAAGGTCCCTCCGTAGCTAGGGTTTTAGTAGACAATGGCTGTGGGAGGTTTATATCAAAATTGTCCTTGGACAATTTGACGGTGTTCTAGTTATTATTTCCCACGTCCATGTGGCAAGTTTTCTTGCTTTATTCATTATTATTATTATTATTATTATTATTATCGAAAATTTAGGTCACTTTGTGCTCGCAAAAACTCGGAAACGAAAAGAGCGATTGCAACGAGATTCAAGATTCAGGTAGTCTAGATATCGTAGTTAATCCGTGTATATTTCAGTTTGACCAGAAGTGCCGCACAGAAAAGCTTGCCTGGACCTTAAAAAAAAAAAAAAAAGTTAATTTTTTGACATTTTAAATTATATGTTTTAACTTGTAAACATTTTGTTATAACATATTGAACAAATGTTGTGCTGTTTTATGAATTCTTTCCTTTGATATCAAGAAAACTGGGCAGGCTCCATATGGTATGGAGCTACGATCCCTAAAACATTTTGTTGAACAACTTGTTAACTGTTGAGAATTTGTTAACACATGTAAGCAATGTTGCATTTAAGTCGTAAAATCTTTCTGCGTGGTTTAACGTCGCTCCAGTGATGTCATAGGGAGCTACAAGGGGCCAGATTCCTTTAATTAAATACTCTGTATATATTTACTATGAAATAATTTGTTATAATGTATTGAACAAAAGTTACTTGTTTCGATGTCCTGAAACGATAGACACACTTATTTTGCCCTTGGCCCCTTTCCTTAATGGGTTTCAGGGTCACGTGGTGAAATAACTCTTTGCCAATAACTTGTCATCGTTAAACATTTTTATTTAACGTATTGAACAAAAGTTGTGTAGTTTATGAATTCTTTCATTTGATGCCAAGAATAAAAAGGCTGGCCCTTTTGGTTAAGGGATACGGCCCTTAAAACGTATAATTTAATAACCCATTAACCTTCGAGAATGTGTTGATACATTGTGATCAGAAGTTGTCTTGCTTAACTCTCCTATTCTCTAAAAGTAATAATAAATTAAATGTCAACTTTGTAAATCCAACTCACTACACTTCAACAACTTTGTTCTCGACAAAAGTCCTACCTGTTGCTCCAGCACCAAGAACTCTTCTTGTTAAGTCTTCCGTCTCCAGAAGACCTTGTTATTCTACTGTTTCTTATTATTCTTTTTCTCCCCTCTTTCTTCAAACGTTAATAGCTCTGACGTTTGACGTTCTATTTCGTTCATATTCTCAAAGAAGATGCAACGCTAGTAGACGCTTCTAATGCATTTTTCCTTTTTCAAAAATCTACTTCCGGTTTTGAGAAAATGTAATTTTTCGAACAATTACATCATATTGTGCACGCAAAAACTCAGAAACGAATAGAGCTATTGCAACGAGATTCGAAATTTAGGTAGTCTAGACATCGTAACTGATCCGTATATATATCAATTTGACCGGCAGTACCGCACAAAAAAGCTCTCCTGGATCTGAAATATGGAGGGGCAAAAACGTTAATTTTTTCAACACGTTTTTGTTTATATCTTTTAACCGGTAAACATTTTGTTATAACGTATTGAACAATAGTTGTGTTGCTTTATGAGTTTTCATTTGATATGAAGAAAACAGGGCAGTCCCCTTATGTTCAGGAGCTACGGTCCCTAAAACATTTTGTTAAATAATTCGCTAACCTTTGAGAATTTGTTAAGACATGTTAAGCAATGTTGCATTTGACACGTAAAATTTTTCAAACCGTTGAGCATTTGTTGATATATGCAGAATAAAAGTTGTCTTGCTGAACTCTCTTATACTTTTACAGTAATCATAAAACAAATGCCAGCTTTGTAAATCCAATTCACAACGTTTCAACAAATTTGTTCTCAATGGAAGACCTATTTGTTGATCAGCAACAAGGAACGCCTCTAGATATAATAATGATGATAATAATAATAATAATAATAATAATAATAATAATAGTAATAATAATAATTAATAATGCTATTTATTAAACCTTCCTACATCCCACCGGGACATTTTCTTGATTTTGTCATTACTACTACTACTACTACTACTACTACTGCTATGATAATAATAATAATAATAATAATAATAATAATAATTTTAAAATAGCGATATTTCAAAGGCTATTTGGCGCGGAACCTTTTAACTTGGTCAACTTAGTGGGACACCTGTCAGCTTCTTTTGGTCAAGGATTGTCACAATCCGTCAACAAGATCTCTGGATATTTTCTGGAACAAAGGTAAGTGAATTATCTCAAGAGGTGCTTAAGGTACGAAACTGAAATTTTACTACAATATAGCCTTAAGGCTGACGCAGTACATAATGGAGTCTAGTTACAATCATTTGATTATTCTTTGAGATTGCTTGGGGTCAAAAATTGGGATTTTTCCGGATATTCTGGTTGCCACGTAATTTTCCATGACATATTAAAGCTAGAGCCACCAAACTTTGTGGACTTATAGACTGTGATGACCCAAGGTGACATGCAAAAGATCAGTGACCTTGACCCCCAAGTCCTATTAGAGCCCGGCTTCTAGTGGGCAATAACTGTGGGAAGTTTTTCTTAATTAAAACTGTCCTTGGACAGTTTTATGGTGTTCTAGTTAGTTTTCTTTTTGTTTTTAATAATAAATTTTGCATCCATATTAAGACTTCCTGTAATTCTCCTACTTTCCAGCTTTGAAACTAGAAATGAATGACATGTACGCGCAGGTGTTGATGTGTGTGTGTGTGTGTGTGTGTGTGTGTGGTCTAGCAGAAAGTGTGGAAGGGCTTGAAAGGGAGACAGTGGGTGTAGCAGGGTGTAGAACAGAGGGTGTGGTGAGTTAGGGTACAAGGTGGAGTAACGAGTATGATAGAGAGTATGACAAGAAGTCTGGTAGGGGTAGTAATGAGGAAGCGGTAGTTGGAATACTATTAGTGTAGATGTGTGACACAGGATATGGTAGGGGTAGTGGTGAGGTGTAGTAGTGGGTGTGATAGGGTCTGAATAGAGACTGTAGGTTAGAAAGTATTTGGCGCAGGGTGTGGTAGAGGGGTGAGGTTTTGTGTGAGGCTGAGTGTGTGGTAAGGTACGGACGGGCCTTGTGAAATCGCTAGTGTATGGAAAAGAGTCTGGCGGAGGGTGTGGCAGGAGGTGTGAGCGTATGAGTGGGTGTGTGGGGTTGAATGTGGGAGGAGCGTGGCAGAGGGCGTGGAAATAGGTGTGGTATTAAATATTGTGTAAGGTAGAGCGTGGGGTTTATGTGGCAAGGGATGTGGTAAACGGAGCTGTGCAGAATGTGGTACAGCGAAAATAAAAAGAGATAAATGCACAAGAGAGGGACACAATGGCAGAAGAGAGGGAGAGAGATAGAGAAGCGAGAAGACAGAAAGGAGTGTGACATGTTCGGGATGGAGAAGCAGCGAGGAGAGGGATTGCAAGAGTAACTGTAAGGGGAGAACAAAGAATGAACATGTCAAGAGTGAGAATGATTGTAAGGTAAAAGGCAGACTTAGGAGCAGGTATAGGAAAGGAGAGGAAAGCTGGTTGGGGGTAGCTAGAGTTGGATATGAGGCAAGGAGAGAGAGAATAGTCATTAGAGATAAGGTACACCAAGGAAGAATGAGTAAGGAAAATTAATAATAAACAGAGAAGGGGAAGGAGAGGCATGGTGAAGGGAAGGAGAGGCATATAAGACAGAAGCAGAGGGTCCATTAATAGCAGGCCAGCTGGGCGCGTCTGCCTGAACTTGGTTGCTTTGGCATCTATAACGAACCCTAAACAGGTACAGCACACCTGCAACTTCCATTACATTTCGCTCGACACGCACATTTTTTTTTCTTCATTTTTCGGGATAAAATGATTGTCCAACCGGGATGTCTGGATCAGTTTTCGTAAGTGAAAAAGAGGAGTGGTCTGCCAGTCCTGGTTGTATGATAAACCCATGCAACACCAGAGTGTGAGTTTCATATCTCAGTATATGTATAGTATTGAATACTGTTCTTAAATGATCTTAGTATTTCTGAAGGGGACAGTGACAACAACCTGCTTCATTCTGTGTCCATTTCGGACAGAGAAGAAGGTCAGAAGCATTATACACGTGGTACTAGAAAGCACTCAGAAAGCACATACCTTCGACAACGTCAGTAAAATTTATTATTTACTGCTGTAATTCTCGTTCCTACCACAAGAGTAATTATACGGTCTTACACAGTCAGTTGTTTCAACGGCCTCAGACTGCTCGACAGTCTCAGGGAGCTCGTATCTCCACCCACGTCAATAAAACTTATGATTTATTCATGTATGCGGATCTGGATCCACCCCAGTATCTAATCAGCTCTTTCTTGACCCACTTTCCACCAATCTACAAGATTTCATTGAAACCCGATATCAACTTTTTGAGTTATCTTGTACACAAATAGCTAAACAGAAGTAGACGCGTGTGACTACATAACCTCCATCCAGTTTTGTTGGCGGAGGTAATAAAGGAACAAAAGGTGAAAAAGGGTCCATATTAGGCACGGGTCAGACCATTATTTTTCCATGCCCAAATTTATAAAGATATTAATTGTTCCAATCTGCAGGCACTGTTTTACCCCTGTTTACTCTTTTTTCTCTTAACCGAAAATCCTAGGTAGGGGACAGCAACAGTATTCATCCACAGACAGTAACTGGGGAAAGGAGGTAGAATTATCCCCCACCCCCACCCTATATTCCCACCCCTGGTAGGGAGAGGAAGGGTTGTTCAGGGTGATTCAGAAATATACAGGGGTAGGGAATCGGAAACAGGGTTAGGGAAAATATGACGGAAAGTCAAGGCTGGCAGAGCTGGGCAAAGCTGGAATAGAAGTAGGTATGGAACGGGCATGGGAACGTTAACACTATTTTAATGTGGCTTCTCCCACAGCTATCCAGGGAGGGGTAAAAGCAGAGAAGCAAAGAGAGAGGAAGAAAAAAAAAAAGCTCTTTGCTTATGAAACGAGTCAGAAACAGCGGGAAATGCCTGGCACAGCAAATCAGCCAATTAAGTGGGCATAATTTAAAGTAAAGCGTTGAGTCATTTTTCCTGTAACATGCGCTTTATACGAGACTCGGACACATATCTATGGTGTTCATTTCCACAACAATTTGTAGGGGACCTTCCCCCTTACTAATGCTAATTATGAAGGAATGTAAAGTGTCTTAGATTACACAGGTATGCATTGATTATTTTTTTATTATATCATATGATTTCTATATACTTTTGTACACTGAATTAAAAAATGAAAATAATTTTTCTCCTTCACGTAACATTTTTCATTTTTTTTTTTTATAGTTTTCGATTATGGTTTTCTTTTTATCATTTCGCACTATATAGTTACATATGGATATTTTATTGTAATGATTGTTCGAATTTGATATTTCCTAATATTAAAATCCATATTTAATACAACACAGCTACTTTATTTGATAATAAGCCAAATACAGCTGGAACACAAGACAGCGATGAGTCATACCAGTCTTGGTGTGCAGCACACATATCTCAGTGTGACTCAGTTATTGACTAGTGCACTTGCAAATTACTTTCAGTGGAGCCTTTCTTTTCTTATTACAACGATAATTATTGAAAATAGTGGTTTATTGCACTGATCCTTGGTTTACTGCACTGAAGTAAGTGGCCTAGTGCGGAAACTTGGCAGAGTTTATAAAACAGAAGAATGGAGACTATTTATAGATTCATCTAAAAGAAACCTGAAAGAGGGTACTTCTTCATAATGGCAATAAATATGCATCAATACCTGTTGCTCGTTCTGTGCATTTGAAATATATGTACCAGAATTTGGTAAGTCTTTTCGAGAAAATCAGCTACAATAAACACCGTTGGTTTATATGTGAGGACCTGAAACTTGTTTGTATCTTAGTCAGGGTATACAAAATTCTCATATTCTCTCTGTGAGTGGGACGGCAGAACCAAGGATTTACACTGGGTTCAGAAAGAATGCCAACATCATCAGACCTAGCATAGTGAATCCAGATAAAGTGCTTCATATGAAGCTTGGGATAATGAAGCAGTTTGTCAGAGTTCAATCAAAAGATAGGGCCTGTTTTATGCATTTGTGTCAAAAGTTTCCTGGCTAGTCTGAAGATAAATTGAAAGAGGATAAAAACTGGACCTGATATTAGAAAACTGATTTCTGATGCAGAATTTGATGGTGCGATGAACAACCTGGAACGAGAAGCTTGGGTATTATTCAAAGACGTAATTTCTTAGTTTTTATGTAACAATAAGGATCCAAATTACAAAGAAGTTGTGAGAAATTTGTTGGTCAAGCTGGGTTGCAACACGAGTCTCGGAGTTCATTTTTTGGGTTCGCATCTGGAATTTTCCCCAGATTTATCTTGGAATGGTGAGTGAAGAACAGGGTGAAAGATTCCATCAGGATAACATGGACATGGAAAGAAGGTACAGGGACGTTGGGATGTCAGTATGATGACGGACTACTGCTAGGTGATTCATAGGGACGCACCAGAAAAAGTGTACAAGCGATTGGCCACCAAACGAAGTTTCGGAACAAACACAAACAAACAAACAAAAGTGTCATGAAATATATTGTGTTGTTTTCTTTTGGTATTTGCTTAAAAAATTTCCTTGGCTAAATATTTTCATTTTTAATTAAAAATAATATTACATAGCTCGACTGAAATTTATGATCTGCTATATTTCAATTAATTTTCTTTTAAATTTTGTATTGAAATGTGATGGAAACATTCTAAATGTATTTTTCTGTCGAGTTCGTAAGTGCAATAAAGAATAAATACACAAAACAGTTGTTAACGACGAATTTTGTAAACCTGTTACTCAAGTCCGCTCTGAAGATGATAAAATATTTCATATTTTTGTGTGTTGTTACTACGATCACAGGTCTTATTACTGTGGCAACCTCAAGCGATTGTAGCTGAAGAATCTCTCGGATACTATTGGTGGATTCAGAAAGTCTTCATTATATTCTGCGCTAAGATTAACCCATTTCCGTTTTGTTCTGGCCATAATCAAAACATTTTTCCGTCCACTGAGGAAGTTCTTAAAGGGTATTCACTTAACTCAGTCATATGGGACGAATAAATGGACGCCCATAATTGGCCGACACAACGGAATAAAAGTAGGGTGGTAGGGTTGGTGGGATGGGAGAATGGTGGGATAGATCACAGTAGTCAGTATGGATATGAACCACGGGTCGAACGTTCACCGTATGCGTAGTACCGACAGAGGGACAGAAGTCCTATTCCGTACGGTATCCATTGTTCGGGTTCCAAGCCAGTATAGTTGGTGAGGGCTTGCATAAGGTTTGGAATCTGGTCGTAAAGCTGTGTAAACCAAAATAGTAAATCAGGTCAGGATAGCCTTGGAGACGCAGGACCGAGCTGTAGGTCAGTGCTTGACCTAGCCCTATGGCCTTGATCTATTGTTATATAAACAATAAGTTTTCTCATTGTCTAGCTCTTAACCCTTCCACCAAGGCTGGATAAAATCAGATAAAATTGATTAAGTTAATTTGTTAAAACACACACACACACACACACACACACACACACAGGGGGATTCAATCTAGGTGGACGTGTGACACCGGCGCTCCATACCAAATCATCACGGCCAGTGACATTACCTAAATAGTATCTTTGTATGAGTCAAGCTCAGTACCAGGTTAGACTAAATGATTGTTCATTATAAAAAGGAAAAAAAAAAATAAGTTTCAACAAGACTTGTAACAACAGGAAATAGAACCAAGACGAAAGAATACGCTGAGTCATCTCTGAGGTTTGTTTACAACAAGACGGAAATTGTAAGTATATGCTTTGCACTTTAAGTATTGCAAAATGGATACATACTTCAGTAAAACAAATTTGGAAAAGAAAAGGGATAAAGGTAAAAAGCAAAATGATGATTTCTACCAAGAACTGGTTGAAGTAGAGACCCACAATAGACTGGTTGGACGTGTAAACAAACTAGAAATGGCTTTCAAAAATGAAACTGATGAAATAAAGAAGCAGATGCACTTGCAAAAGGAAGAAATAGAAAAACTAGGAAGGGAGGCCAATAAGAAAGACACAAACATCAGTGAACTAACCGTGGAATTGAGTACACTTAGGAAGAAAATGAGTGAAATGGCAAGTACAGTAGTCAATCACGAGAGTGTTATGGAAGAGTTCAAAAATGACACAGAGACAATTAGGCAAGTTAGCAGTCTTATTGACCAGAGCAGTGATATTGAGGAGAAGATAACACAAGTAAATGAAGCTGTGCAAAGCTACAAAAATGATGTAGAAACCACGTATGCAGAAATGGTGAAAGTAAAGAAAGACTTAGAAACAAGGGTGGAGGAAAAAAGCATTAAAAAGGAGGTGAAAAGAATAATCCAAAACAATCCAAAGTTAGTCAGAGATTCAGTAGAGATAAACAAATCAATAGTAATCACTGGTATAGAAGAGGATGAAGTTAAAAACAAGATCACAAGAGACAAAAAGGAGATGGCAAATGTAATGAGCTTACTGAAAGAAGTATCAGAGGATATCTGTGGTAAAGACATAGAGGAACACGAAAGGTTAGGGAAATACGAGAAAAGCAAGACAAGACCTCTAAAGGTGACTTTCCAGAGTGTAAACACTGTGGAAGAGATACTAAAAAATGCGAAGAATCTTAAGGAAAAAGAGGAGTTCAAAAATGTATAGATAAAAAGATGCCTAAAACAAGAGGAACTGGAATTACTGAAAGAGAAAAGGGAGGAAGCAAAAACAAAAAATGAGGGAAGATCAGAAGAGGACAAGAAGAAATTTTTTTTTACAAAGTAATAGGATTGCAGGTACGAAAGTGGTACACAAACGGGATGGAAGAAAAAGGAGGAAGGTAGTAGAACCATGTCATGACAAGTATATAAACAAGATGATAAAGTTGATGTACTCAAATGTGGATGGAATGGTATCTAAATTACTAGAGATGAATGATTATGTCAGAGAAAATGAACCACAAATAATATGCCTAACTGAAACAAAATTAATACCAAGGATATCAAATGACATACTAAACTTAGAGGAATACAATATATGGAGAAGAGACAGATATTTAAAAAAGGAGGAGGAATTATAATATTAACTAAGAAAAATCTAAAAGTCAAGGAAATAAAACTAGATATACCATCACAAGTAGAACTGATTGCAGTAGAGATCGACACATCTGAAGGTAAAGTAATTGTAGCCAATTTGTACATGCCACCCAGATCAAACACATGGGAAAGAGACGAATATGAGGACCTGGCAGAGAGTACAATTCAGAGTGTAAGATCATTGCTACATAAAATGGAAGAGAAATCGGAAAGAATTATACTAACTGGGGACTTCAATACAAATATAAATTGGAATACTCTAGATATAAATAGCCAAGAAAGCTGTTGGGACCAAAAGCTCCTGGATCTCGTACAAGAGTTTTTCTTAACGCAACATGTGAGGGAAACCACCAGAAAAAGAGGACTTGATGTACCTTCAGTGCTAGATCTAATATTTACAAGGCAAGAAAATGATATTGACAGTTTAATATATCACCCTCCACTCGGCAAAAGCGATCATGCAGTACTAAACTATAACTTCAGGATAGCATATGACATAGTAAACAGCAATGATAGTTACAAAAAGAGCCTAAACTATAAAAAGGGAAATTACCAAGACCTAAAGAAGTATTTCTTAGAAGTTGATTGGGAAAATGAGCTTAGAGGACAAGATTTAAATGCTGTATAAAATTTTTTTTGTGAATTTTATGAAATAGGAGTCCAGAAGTACATCCCACAGGACAAAGAAGCAGATAAGAAAATACAGAAATGGTTCAATACAGAATGTAAAAAATCAAAAGAAAGAAGAGATTTGTTGTGGAATAGATACAGAAGACACAATAGTGAAAGGGTGTACAATAATTACAAACAGGCAAGAAACGACTATACAAGAATAAGGAGGGAAGCCCAAAAACAGTTTGAGGAGGATATAATAAATAAAAGTAGTGATCAACCAAAGCTGTTTTACAGCTATATCAGAAGCAAAACCAAAGTAAAAGATATAATACAATCCATTACGGACGAAGGAATCACTTATACACAAGAGAAAGATATTTGTGAAGCACTAAATAAGAATTTCCAATTAGTTTTTACAGAAGAAAAAATTTTTGAGAGGGACTATGTGGAACACGCATGTCCACACATACTACCAGATATACAAATAGCAGAAAAAGTAATACAGGAGGAGTTAAGTAGATTAGACAGAGGAAAAGCAAGTGGTCCTGATGAAATTTTATGTTGGGTATTACGAGAATGTGCAAAGGAGTTATGTAAACCATTATTTTTAATTTTCAAGAAATCCTTGAGTCAAGGTAAACTACCTGATATTTGGAAAAAAGCAAATATTGTCCCCTTATTCAAGAAAGGAAATAGACAAAATCTACTCAACTACCGACCAGTATCACTGACCAGTGTTGTAAGCAAGGTATTAGAAAAACTTATAAGAAAAGCTTGGGCAAATCATCTAGAAGAACACAGTATGATAACAGAAAGACAGTTTGGTTTCAGAAAAGGAAAATCATGTGTTACTAATCTGTTGAGCTACTATGACAGAGTAACAAACACAATACAGGAAAGGGAAGGATGGGTGGACAGTATCTATTTAGATTTCAAGAAAGCTTTTGACACAGTACCACACCAAAGACTTTTATGGAAACTGTACCATCAAGGAGGAATTCGAGGCAAACTGTTTTGTTGGATGCAAGACTTTCTCATAAAAAGAGAAATGAGGACAGTACTAAGAGGAAACTACTCATCATGGAAAGAAGTGACTAGTGGAGTACCACAGGGTTCAGTGCTGGCACCAATCATGTTTTTAGTGTATATAAATGATATAAACAGTAACACTGGAAATGAGAGCTATCTGAATATGTTTGCAGATGATGCAAAAATACAAAGGAGAATTACTAACACAGACTCTTGTAAAGAGTTACAAGAAGAATTAAATAAACTTCATGAATGGAGTAGTACATGGCAAATGGAATTCAATGTGGACAAGTGTCATGTAATCAACTTTGGTAAAAGTGGAAAAAGACCCGATTGGGATTATAAGTTAGGAAATAAAACCCTATATACATCAGAAAGAGAGAAAGACCTAGGTGTGATTATCAATAACAGACTATCTCCGGCTGACCACATCGGCGAGAAGGTACGGAACATGTATACACTGCTTGCAAATATGAGAATAGCATTCACATACATAAATGAAGACATGCTAAGAAGGATAATAACATCATTCATTAGACCAACCCTGGAATATGCATCAGTAGTCTGGAGTCCTCATCTCAAAAAGCACATAGACAAGATTGAAAAAGTTCAAAGGGCCGCTACAAGATGGATACCAAGCTTAAGGGACCTAAGCTACGAAGAAAGACTAAATAAACTGAATCTACCAACACTACAGGAGAGAAGGAAAAGAGGTGACATGATAATGCTATATAAGTGCATGTCAGGGAAGGAGAAAATAGACATAAATGAATACTTAACATATGGAGAAGCATCAGCAAGAGGACACTGCAAAAAACTGCATAAGAAGAGAGGTGATAAAGACGTAAGGAAATTCAGTTTCCCAAACAGAGCAATTGATCAATGGAATGCACTACTGAATGAAATAGTGTGTGCCAAAACAATTCACAAATTTAAGGATATGTACGATAAATATGGTTTAAGACACGGGACAGTACGAGCTTGACTCATTCCTGCAAAGATACAATTAGGTAAGAACAATTAGGTAAGAACACACACATATGCGTGCCTGCACACTGAAAACATAATTCCCACTTTTCTTTGCAAGCACAGGTATAAAGATTACAAGAAGGGACACTAAGAGAGTGCAACGCCCACAACCGCCGATTGATGTACGAGCCGGATTTATATATGGCTTTGCCCTGCGACCTTCGCCTTTGACACAGTACTCTTAAAATCGAATGAATTCATTCATACTTAAATCTTAAAATTTCCTCCAGTTTTGTTCAGATCAGATCAGTGCTGTTTAAGCTGACTGCCTGGCTACCTCGATCTCTGACCGTTCCTTTGACCTTGATCTTTGAGTGATTGGTTTCAAAATCGAATCTTCTTATCCTTGATTTCACCTGATTCCTTCCACTAAGTTTAGTCTACTTCCGATGAAAATTATTCAAGTTGACCTTGCCATTTGATCTAGACTTTTGGCCTATTGTTGTCAAAACCAGTAGATCAGTCTTGTAGGTGATCCTTAGCTCATCCACTTAATTTGATCTAAATAAAATTAGAACTGTCACAATGACACATGGGGTAAATTTTAACTTAGCCTTGTGACCTCGACTTTTGACTGATTATTATCCGAATTGACTCCCTTTCTACTTACTACACCCTTAATCCATCCACTAAAATTTGTTTACATCAGATGAAATCTGAGTTGACATTGCCTTGTAACCTTGTCCTTTGACTTTTTCATGTGATCTTGATCTCTGATAGGTTGTCCTCAAAATGGAATACTTTTGTTCTTCCCTTACCTTGAACTGTTCTAAAAAGTTTGCTTTGATCAGATGAAAATTCTTTAAGTTGACATTGTCCTGTGACCTTGACCTTTATCCTGCTGTTCTTAAAAAAAAAAAAAAAGTCTATGACTACTCCTTCAATTATCTTCAACCAGTCCACAAGGTTTGGTTAAAACTGAATTACTACTTTATTTTATTATTATTATTTTTTTAACACACACATACGAATCGAACTCAGATTTTGCTCTCTGACTTTAATCTTTGACTGAGTATTCCCCAAACTGAATCCATATGTTCCTGAACCCTTCCCCCAATTTTAGTGAAAACTGCATAAAAAGTGCATAACCTGATTTTGTTGGGTCAACGTTTGACCTAGCTCCGTGATCTTGACCTCTGATGTATTGGTCTATAAAAAAGAGAAGCCTCCTCATGGACTGTCCCTCAACACTTTCACTAACTTTGGCTAAACTCGGAAAAAAAAGTGCTAGAGTTACTTTATTAACTATCTCTCTCTCTCTCTCTCTCTCTCTCATTTACAAACACACACACACACACACACACACACACACACACACACACACACACACGCCATTTAACCTGCCACGTGCCAGCTATTTTTAGCCCTATGGGTCACCCCAGTGCCGGCCATTTTTCGACCTTTTTTTTTTTTTTTTTTGGCTAAAATGATAGTTTTTGATGTGGAAACAATGAATTTCGCCATTAAAATGCTCACCGAGGCTCGGAAATGGGTTTTATTGAGACCTGCATACTCGTATACAGGTATAGCCGCCCTCTCATGCTCACCACGTATGTGAGAGAAAGCCGTTTCCTATGTAAGGTATACTCAGGTATTTATGCTGGGAAGGTACAGCAATGTTCAGTACACTTTTCTGATTACTTATTACTTCAGCATCTATCACAATTTGCGTGTCCTTCTCACTGTGAATGCATTATCTTGCACTTACTTGAAGATAGGTACAACCTGACTTCATTATGTACAGTCCTGGCACTTACAAGACGTTATTTACAACTTGACTTCACTATATAGTCCTTACACTTACAAGAAAATATTTACAACTTACATTTACATGAAAATATTAACAAAATGCCTTCACTATGTACAGCACTGGGTGAGGCACACAGGCAGAGTGAGGCAGAGCGAACGTGAGGGGGGGACGAGTGAGTGTACGGCCTTGATAGCCTGGGGGATGGTAGAGGAACAGTTACCTTACATGCCTGCCAATTTTTACCCGGGAATCTTGAAAAATGCGGTCACAATGAAGTTTGTTATTTTAAACCATTTTAAAGCGGCACTGGGTCTGGTCGCGGAATTATGTAAGACCGTTTTAAAATGGCACTGGCATGCGATGGGTTAAAACATAACACCCGTTCTGCCGTCGTGAGTAGCGGGTGTAATAAAAGTAATGTGTTTGGGCTGAAAGAGCCAAGCAAGAGAAGGGTCGGGGTGAGGTGAGACAAGGGAGGGGTGAGGAATATGGACAAGGAAAGAAGACATAGCAAAAGGAAGAGTGGGTCAAGGTAGGTTGAAAGAGAGACGTGAAGGGGAAGGAAATATTTGCAGAGGGGAGGAAATGGAGCAATGGGGGATTTGGCGGAGCAAAGAAATATATCAAGGGAGTGGGGCGGAGAGTTGTAAACATAACAAAAGGATGTAGCTGGGCACGAAAATATGACAAGATATGGGGTAGGCAGGGTAAGGAAACGTACACCCACCCACCAAAATTTCTGTACCCCCTTCGGTGGAAGGAAGTTGAAGTCAGGGTTAGAGAGAAGGCAGGGGAACGGACAACCGTGATTGGCAGTTTGGTAATGAGCTTTGAGGCGGATGGTGTGAAACCTAATGAACTTGGATTCGAAACATTTCTATGTTATTCACCCGCAAAACATTATGCATTCGTAACATACACAGCATATAACATAACATAGACTACTATGTTATCATGGAGTCCCGTGAAATGTGGTTCAGACAGGACCTATTTGTTTCAGATCCTCCTCATACAAATGAAGCACCATATATATATACATATATATATATATATATATATATATATATATATATATATATATATATATATGTGTGTGTGTGTGTGTGTGTGTGTGTGTGTGTGTGTTGACTGAACCTACTTTATTTTTACAATAGAACCTAATACTGGTATAGTCAGTCGGGTTGAAAATTATGTGATGTGTTGCCTTACATTGTCATGACGTATTGTTGTTCTAAATGTCTAACTATTATAGTCATAATGTTAACATGACATGAACATCTGGGAAAAAGAAGACGTGGTAATATCATGTTAACATTATCTATCTACTTATTGCCAGACACCTTAATCCCGTAAGGGGTGGCCACAAACAAATAGCCTCCATATCGCCCTGTCCCCCGGCATTTCACTGCCTTGTTCCCAGCTTACACCCCCTCTCTCATATACCCCTCCACTCTATCCCTTCATCTCATCCTTGGCTTCCAGCTCCCTCTCCCCCCTTCCACCTCACTTTCATACACTTTCCTCGTTAGTCTTTCGCACTGCATCCTCTCCACATGGCCAAGTCACCCCAGCGTGTTTCTCCTAACACTTCCTATCACATCCACATCCACACCACAATGCTCCTTCACTTCCTCATTTGTCAGTCTGTCTCTCCATGTGACTCCACATGCTGCTCTGAAAGAATTCATTTCCACTGCCCTCACTCTTGATTTGTGTCCCTCCAACAAGGTTCAAGCTTCACTTCCATACGTTAGGGTTGGTATCACAATACTCTCATGCAGGTGGTAGGTGGGGACGCCCATCATCCACCCACTTAGCGTAGCGGTACTCTATTTTTAGGGTAGCTCTGCATTGAGTGGCAAGCCAAATGATTTCCTGTAAACCAGGAAATCATTTACAGCGCTGAGTGGTAACCTTATAACTAACCAACATGGGTTCCCTACGTGACAGCAAGTGGGTTGGCGGAGGGTTAGTGTCCCTCCCCGGAAAACAACAAACCAAAAAACGAACAAGAAGCCTACTAACATTATGACTATAATAATTAGATATTTAGAACAACAATTCGTCATGACCACGTATGGCAACAAATTACATAATTTTCAACTGGATTGACTGTACCAGATATGGGTTCTTTTTAATGAATGAAGTAGGATCAGTCAGCATTTCAAAAAAAAAAAAAAAGACAATATAAACCTCACCTTGTCCAGTGTTAGCTTCCGTGATGCAAACTGCAGTGAAATTGGTTTGGTGCTTCATTTGTATGATGAGGGTCTGAAACAAATGGGTCGTGTCTGGACCAAGTTTCACGGGACTCCATGATAACATAGCATATGTTATATTATATGCTGTGTGTCATGGGGGATGTAAATTTGAGAATTAAAATTTGCAGATATTACTTGAAAGTAAAGACAACGAATTGACTTGTGAAAATCAAGTAGAAAGTTTTACTTTATTCTGCCTTACTTCGCCGATTCTCTAAGCACGAGAATTTTATAAACTTTATCAACAGTACATAGCAGAGACTAATCACTCACGAGTGCTGTTTGTTAGTACTGTTAGCCTCTTGAGAAAGTGACTCCACCCCTGACAATCAATAACTAATGCTAATAATAATAGACAGGTTCTTGCCGGTGCTTAACTCCTGGCTGGCACAACGGATTTAAGTTTGATACATAAGAACTGGCTTCATTACCAGTCATGAACAATGTAAGGAGTTTGTGCAAACTAGGAGCGGCAAACTAAAGTAAACTTAATGTTGAGAAGTAAAACACGAGTTTAAATTACATTAAGCTCAAAGAACGAACTGTAAATTTATTAAGTACAATAAAATAAATTTATGTTACATGAATCTCAAAATGAATTCAAGAGGGGAATTCAGGTCACAGGGGGACTCGTGAATTCAAATAACCAAGGAAATACACTCACTCGCTCATTCAAAATCTAATCAGACTTAAGCCTAGAAAAATGAACGAAAATACCGGTCAGTGGAGGGAACGGAGCTGAAGCTACAAAAGACTGGGTGTCTGTGTGCTGAACACCAAGCGCTGCTATTCACTGGTAAGCTCACATCGCCAATCACCGTCTAGGTGGAAATCTAGGAAATTGCTGTACAACAGAGATGCTGCTCTCTATGCTGGGCACAAACGACCCTACTCTCGAGGTGGTCCAAAGCTGACTGAGTTTAAGCTGGGAAGGGGGGGTAAGAGATGGCCATGTTCCCGGAAATAGCATGACCTAACTTAAACAGTCAACGGAAAGAGGGCGAACGATATACACACGCAATAAAATCACTCAGTGAAGGCACTAATGTCATGCACAAGAATGGTCACTTATGAAACAGTGACGAATGTTCTGAAAAACCATCCCGATCGAAGTGCATACGAGGACGGTTGAACTGAGTGATACCCAATGGGAATTCCACTAGAGTTCATGGTTTTCTCACCAAAGTGCAATGTCACGAATTTGTATAAATACACAATTGTGCGAATTCGTGACACAGTGTATGTTACGAATGCATATGTTTTGTGGGTGAACAGCATAGAAATGTTTCGAATCCAAGGTCATTAGGTTTCACACCATCCTCCTCGAGGCTCGTTACCATTCACGGTTGTCCATTCCCCTGCCTTCTCTCTAACCCTGACTTCAACTTCCTTCCACCGAGGGGGGTACAGAAACTTTGATGCGTGGGTGTACTTACAAGACTTAGAGTAGGGCAGGGAGCAAGGAGAACAATAGGAGGTGGGGTGTGGCTGGGCAAGGAAAACAACAGCAAGTAAGGGTGGGGGGGGGGTGTAAGGTAATAAAATTAGAGAGGGATGAAGCCGGGCATGGTAACAAAATAAGAGTTTGGGTGGGGCGGAACAAGATTATGAAATAAACGGTTGTTTGAGGCAGGGCAAGGTAATGCGGTAGGATGGGGCAGGGGGAGGAACAATGTAGATTGAAGGCTGGAACTAGGTGTATGATGTAAGAAGAAGAGAGGAGGAGCGAGGCGAGATGGGTGGGGGCAAGAAGGGACAGCATGAGGATAGACGAGGGGTTGAGTGTGGCGTGGATTGATATAGGAAAAATGAAGTGGTTGGGACATAGCGGTTGAGAAGGAGAGGGATGTGGGAGGACGGGAAAGGGCATTGGAGGGGAGGGGGAGCAGGTGCATGAATAACTTTACAATTACTGCTACTACTGATAATAATAACAATAATAATAATAATAATAATAATAATAATAATATTATTATTATTATTATTATTATTATTATTATTATTATAACAACAACAACAACAACAACAACAACATCAAGTGCTGGGAGAGGGCAACATCACACCCACGTCCAAATGGTCTAATTGTCGAGTACGTGACTTTGACCTGTGGCCTTGACTTTCAATAGATTACCCTCAAACTCGAGTTACTTCATCCTTGCCTAACCCTTAACCCTTCCACCAGCTTTTGTTCAAATCAGATAAAAACTGTTTGAGTTGACTTGGTCCAGTGACCTTGACCTTTGATTGTTCTCAAAATCGAATCTCTTTATCTTTGTTTTAACCTGGGCACATCAATAAAGTTTAGTATAAATCGGATAAAAAATGCTTAACTGAATCCTCCCATGTGACCAGTACATTTAACCAATTGTTCTCAAAACAAAATAAGCTCTTGGATGATCCTCAACTCATCCACCAAGTTTGATCCAAATCAGGTCAAAGCAGTCCTATGAACGTCTTCATTTTTGCCTGACATTTAACTCTTCCACGAAGTTTAGTTGGTTTCATATCAGACCTGTTTGAGTTTACTTCTCTCTGTGACCTTGGCTTTTAACCTTTCCTTGTGACCGTGATCTTTGACTGATTGTTCTCAAAATCGAATCTTTTTTATTCTGCCCTAATCTTCAACCTTTTCACAAAGTCTGGTATAAATTGAATAAAAACAGTAAGTTGGTCTAACCCCTGACCTTGACATTTGACCTATTGTTAAAAACAAGTTCCCTCTCACCTGACCATGAACGCTTCCAAGTAGTGTGGTTAAAATTGGGTCAAAACTGTTTGAATTATTTTGTTAACAAGCAAACATGAGTTGATCTTTGACCTTCTCCTGTAACCCTGACCTTCGACGGTTTGTTCTCAAAATTGAATACCTTCGTTCCTGTCTCATCTTCCATCTTTCCCTTAAGTTTGGTTAGCACTGGATGAAACCTATTTAAGTTGATTTTGCTAGATCATTGTTAGACCTAAAGCTGCGACCTTGACCTTTAAGCTCTTCTAGAAAAAAAAATCACAACCAGCTAACCAGCCACCTCTCCTCAAGTTTGACTAAAATCATGTAAAAAATGAGTAATTTTGTTCCTCCCCTCGCGCGCGCGCGCACACACACACACACACACACACACACACACACACACACACACACACACACACACACAGAGGGAGAGAGAGAGAAAGAGAGAAAGAGAGAGAGAGAGATGCCGATCGAAACAATCTCTAGCATCATGATTGCAGGTGTAATAGCAACAACAACAACAACAACTGCAATAGCAACAACAACAACAATAATAATAATAATGATAATGATAATAATAATAATAATAATAATAATAATAATAATAATAATAATGATAATAATAATAATAATAAGTGGTGCCAGGCACAACAAACCTCGCCTGACAGCATTATTTTAACTGTTTTCAAGTTATAGCCCTCTGAAATACCGTGATCTTGAATTTGACCTCTCAAGGTCGCTCAAGGTTAAAGGTCATGATGCTAAAGGAAAGCCCATATGAGACTTCCTTTATCTCCTCTATCTTCAACCAGTTTCTAGTTATAGTCCCCTGGGTATCCGTGACCTTGAGTTTGACCTTTCAGTGTTATTTAAGGTCAAAGGTCATGGTACCAAATAAAAACCCATATGGAACATCCTGTATGTTTATAATAGTAAATATGTACCTTCAACCAGTTTCGAGTTGTAGCCCCCTGAATAGGCGTGACCTTGAGTTTGACCTTTCAGTGTCACCTAAGGTCAAAGTTCATGGTACCAATGAAAAGCCCATGTGGGACTTGATATATGTTGATAATAGTAACTATGTATGTGCAACCAGTTTTAAGTTATAGCCCCTCAAAATCCGTGACATTGAGTTTGACCTTTCAAGGTCACTCAAGGTCAAAGGTCTTGGTGCCAAATGAAAGCCCATATAGGAGTTCCTGTATGCTGATAATAGTAAACAGCTCTACATTCAACCAGTCTCAAGTCATAGTCCTCTGAAAATCCATGTTCTTTATTTTTTGACCTTTCAGGATCACTCGATTACCTTCACAATTAAATCACTTTCTTTTGGGACCAGTGCCACATAATCTGAAAGTTTCATGTAATTTCATTCAGCCGTTTTTCCGTAATGTTGTTAACAGACAAAGAAACAAAGAAACTCGACCAAAAACTGTATTAATAATGTAATAATAATAATAATCATTATCATTCCATACAAACAGCTGTCCCTTTTTGCCTGTTTGTGTGTGTGTGTGTGTGTGTGTGTGTGTGTGTGTGTGTGTGTGTGTGTGTGTGTGAAATTGCAAGTCATGTTGTGTTGGTCCAAGCTTAGTGGCATAGGTGGGTATGTTGGTGGGCGGATGTATGGAATGGAAGGTCAAGGTGGGTGGAGTTGGTGGGGTCGGCTGGTTGAATGGGTGAAATGGGTGGGTATGATGGCCTGGTTCATTGGGTGAAATGGGTGGCTGTGGTGGGTGAAATGGCTGGAATGGGCAAAGTGGGTGGGATGGGCTGGCAGGGTGTGGCAGGTTGGTAGGGTGTGGTGGGTTGGCTGGGTGGGGTAGGATGGTGAGTGGGTGGGGTTGATGGGATGGGTGATGGTATGGGTTGGGCACATCGATGGGTGAGGGAGCTTTTTGAGTGGGTGGATGAATGTGTGTCTTCCTGGAGGACAAGCCAGGTGATGGTCATAATACACTAGGGGAATGGGTAGGAGTATGAGCTGGGGGTCCACTGAGGAGTAGGTCCATGATTTTAATAGGCCTATGGCTGGAAAAAGTCTTGGTGGTAAAATAGGTTGATGGGGAGGAAATGAGCCCAAGTGGAGTTATAAGTCCACTGAATTAAAAAAAAAAAAAAAAAAAAAAGGTCCTTGGAGGAGATAGGTCCATGTGAGAATTTGGTGTTTCCTATTGTAAGAAAGTAGGTCCATGGGGAACAAAGGTCATATGGGGGATAATAGATCAATGGGGAATATAGGTCATGCAAGGAAAAATTGGTTCATGGAGGAATATAGGTCCGTGGTGGAATGTGGGTTTAACCCGCCGCATGCCAGCTATTTTTAGCCCTATGGGTCGCCCCACTGCCAGCCATTTTTCGACCTTTTTTTTTTTGGCTAAAATGATAGATTTTGATGTGGAAACAACGAATTTCGCCATTAAAATGCTCACAGAGGTCGGAAATGGGTTTTATTGAGTCCTGCATACTCGTGTACAGGTATAGCTGCTCTCTCATGCTCACCACTTAGGTGAGAGAAAGCCGTTTCCTATGTAAGGTATACTCAGGTATTTATGCTGGGAAGGTACAGCAATGTTCAGTACACTTTTCTGATTACTTATTACTTCAGCATCTATCACAATTTGCATGTCTTTCTCACTGTGAATGCATTATCTTACACCTACTTGAAGATAGGTACAACCTGACTTCATTACATACAGTCCTGGCACTTACAAGAAAGTATTTACAACTTGACTTCACTATATAGTCCTTACACTTACAAGAAAATATTTACAATTTACACTGACATGAAAATATTTACAAAATCCCTTCACTATGTACAGCACTGGGTGAGGCACACAGGCAAAGTGAGGCAGAGGGAGCGTGAGGGGGGGGAAGCGAGTGAGTGTATGGCCTTGACAGCCTGGGGGATGGTAGAGGAACAGTTACCTTACATGCCTGCCAGTTTTTACCCGAGAATCTTGAAAAATGCAGTCATAATGAATGTTTTTATTTTAGACCATTTTAAAATGGCACTGGCACTGGTCACGGAATTATGTCAGACTGTTTTAAAACGGCACTGGCACTTGGCGGGTTAATGGGAAAAATAGGTCCCATTGGAAATCGTTCCATGGGGCAAATAAGTTCATGGAGAATATGGGTCCATAGCAAAATAAGACCAGAGGGTAAAAAAGATTAGTGGGAGACATAGGTCCATGAGAGTAATTAGGTTCATGAGGTAAAAGTGGCCTGTGTGGATAAGTCCATGGAGGAAACATAGGTCCTTGGAGGGAAAATACGTCCATGGAGAGAAAGGGCTGATGGGAGGAAAAAGAGGCCCACTGAGGAAAAAGAAACAACGGGATGAAAATGGGTCCTTGGATGAAAACAGGTGAGGGATGAGATGACCTCTAGGGGTGTAGCAGGAGACTAATATTAATGATAATAATAATAATAATAATACATCATCACCATCATCCTCATCCTCCTCGTCATCATCATCTGTTCCTTTGTGTCTCAAAAGCCTAAGTTCCTCCCAGGGAATTCATTAGTGCTCGAGAACACCTTTGCATCTTCACAAATTACATTAATTTAACATCACGTACTGTATATACAATACAAATTTAATCTCCAATGATGGGAGAGGAGTGAGGGGAGGAGGGACAGGGCAAGTCGAGGGCTACAGTGAGTGGAGGGGGGACACAGTAGGTCAAGGGCTGCAGTGAGTGGAGGGGGACACAGTAGGTCGAGGGCTACAGTGAGTGGAGGGGGCAAAGCGGGTCGAGGGCTACAGTGAGTGGAGGGGGCAGAGTGGGTCGAGGGCTACAGTGAGTGGAGGGGACAGAACAGGTCGAGGGCTACAGTGAGTGGAAGGGGGCAGAGCAGGTCGAGGACTACAATGAGTGGAGGGGGAACAGGACAGGTCGAGGGCTACAGTGGGTGAAGGGGGGACACAGCAGGTCGAGGGCTGCAGTGGGTGGAAGGGGGACAGAGCAAGTCGAGGGCTACAGTGAGTGGAGGGGGGGCAGGGGAGGTCAGAGGTTACAGTTAGGGGAAGGGGGGACAGGACAACAGTGAAGGGAGGGATCGAAGGCTAGGGAGAGGACAGCAATGAAGGGACAGGTCGAAGGCTGGGGAGAGGGGAGAGAGCAAAATAAAAGGATGAGGGGAAAGGTGTAGAGTGAAGGGAGGGGGAAAAGATTATTGTGGAAGGGTGTGTGTAACAGGGAGCACCGCGCCCCCCACGCTCTCACAAGACCAAGGAAAAGTTCAGGTTTTACAATCTTGTTTTCCTGCCAAATTAAGGTAATGCAGATGAAATTAAGACAGTATGTTGGCTTAGTGTGGATGGCAGCAGGCGCGAGGGGCCGCACAGGGACGCTAAAGAGTCGCTTACACTCCTGCTTACGACCTCACCTCCCTCCAGATACCAACGTTCTCTCTCTCTCTCTCTCTGTCTCTCTCTCTCTCTCCTATTTCGCATTTCCATCCTGATTTCTGCATCTGCATCTGCATTCCCCAGCATTACACAGCTGGGCAAAAAGTGTCGAGATAAATATTGTTTATGTGTAAACACGCCAGAAACCTGTGGAAAAGGGAAGTAACTAATACTGACCAGACAAAAAAAAAGTTAATTCCTAAAAGTCACAGATATAAAAGATAACGTTTCTTAAAAGCTTATCCATCCATCCATCATTCAGTTCCTCATTGCTCCAGCAGGACTTTGTGAGCCAAGGGCTCCAGCCATTTAAGGCGAGAGTGTAGTTACTAATCCTTGAATGGTATTTTGTGATCAGTTAGCCCCAACCATACTTTGGACCTAAACCCTTGTAGGCCGCATCATGTTGGAGTGTCTCAACCCTAGGAATATTATACAGATCAAATCGGCGCCGAACTGATCCTTGTTAGCGTAGCCGAAGACGTAACTCGTGATAAATTTGGTTTCTATGTATGGACCAACATTATGTATATATGTATGCATGTTTGTATGTTTTTAAAAAGTTTGTTAAAATCTCTTATCACTGACAAATCTGATTTGAATCAGAACTGGCACACATATTGTGTGGGGATCTGGGAAGATATGATTCGATTTGGGTGCAGATCGATCAATGGTCAAAGAATAAGAGTCAAGACCAAAATTCAGGATACCGCTTTACTTCATGAATGTCCGACCTGATTTGGATTACAGCTGACGCACAGAAATTTGTGGGACTGAGAAGTGAATCAGGTTTGTTGTAGATCGATCAAAGATCAAGGTCAAAGGTCAAGGGTCAAGGTAAAAGCTCTGGGTGCGGCGTTATCTCATGGATGCCTGATCCGATTTGGAAAAAAAATCGCACTTACATTGTATATGGGGATTAGATGTGATTCGATTTCGGTGGATGATCGATGAAAAGTCAAGGTAAGTTTCGGTCAAAGCTTGAGCGGTGTGTCGCCGCAGTGCTTTCTGTGCGCCTCTGTTTGAGATCAATAAACAGATGGCTATATGACCAACCAGAAATACGTAAAAAGTCCAGTATTTTGCAATACATACTGGTAAAATTTATCTATTTAGACATTTGCAGATTTAGATGTCCAGTGTCCATCTACCGTTTAAGTGCATGTAGATAAAATGAGTACCTAATGTAATAACAAGGGGAAGTCACTGTGGTAACTTGTACAGTGCAATGACTTTGTATCCCAGCATAGTGAGTGAGTAACACGTTACAGGCTCCATTGGCTTAGTTATGATGTGCACAACGGCAAAGCATCTCATGGCGTCTGCCCTAACAGTCACCTGCACCTGACATTAATCTCTAAAAATAAAAAGTTGTTGGGTTATGTGTAAAATAATGGCCGGATAAAACGAGAGAGAGAGAGAGAGAGAGAGAGAGAGAGAGAGAGAGAGAGAGAGAGAGAGAGAGAGAGAGAGAGAGAGAGAGGAGAAAATAGCAGATTTCGTGCTCCCCCCTCCCCCCTTGCTTGGAGTTGGGTGTATTAGCGTCCGTCTTGTTCCCTTGTCCAATTATATGGCCTTCTGGGAGGCGTTCCAGCCCGCTCCTACCAGACGATCGCCACGAATTGAAATCTGTCTCAGAGTCGTATAGGGAATTGTGAGGGGGGGGGGGAGAAGGAGACGGCAGGGTAAAGGAAGACGGGAGGAGGAAGGGAGACCAAGGAAAGAAGGAAGTGGATGGGAGGAAAGAATACGGAAGGGAGGGAGGGGTGAGAAGTTAGCGAGTCAAAAGACAAAAGGAAACAAGAGGAAAGAGAAATGGGAAGATTGGATGTCCGGAGGGAAGAGGTAATGACAAGATGGAAGAGGAAGGGGGAGGGGAGGAAGGAAAGAAGGAATAAGGATGAGAAATGGGAGGATGGGATGTAAAGAGGGGAAGAACAAAGAACAAGGATGGGGAAGAGATGAAGAGGGAGAGAATAAAGAAGAGCTGAGAGGAAGAAATGAAGGAATAAGAAGGAGAGATGAAAGAATGTAAGAAGAGTGAGAAGAGAGAATAAGAAAGGAAAGAAGGGGGGAGGGAGGGAATAGGGAAGAGAGATGGGAAGATGGTATTTAAAGAGGGGGAGAGGGAAGGATAGAAGGGGAGGCGGGGGAATAGGAGAGGAGGGTGAGGGAAGAGGAAAGCGGGAGATGAAGAATAAGAGGAGGGGGGAAGTGGGAAAAGAGGGAGGCTAAGAGGGAAGGGAATAAGGGTTGGAGAGAAAGACGAGGGATCGAATAGGTAGAGGGAGGACAGGAGAGGAGGAGGGGAATAAGAGAGGAACAGAGGAGATAGGAGGAGGAACGGGGTAGAAGGGAAGGGAATGAGGAAAGGAGGGATGGGAGGGACAGGGAGAAGAGAAAGAATAATGAGGAGAGGAAGGAAAAAGGAAGGCCCAGATAAGGACTACAAAAGAGTACAAAGGAAGGCAGACAGCATCAGACCAATCGGTCCTTTCGAGACTGTTTGTTACAGGATAGGTAACTATTCTATCTGTCAAAGACACGGATTGGAAAGCAAGAAGGCTCCCCCCCCACCCACCACCAAATACTTTAGCAGAAGCCTGCAGGAAACAGTGAGAAGGAACACCATGCAACATAGAAAAGCTGTAATGGATATTTCATAGGAAAGGATGAATGGAACTCATTTTTTATACTATTTTAACCTGCAAGAGAAACACATCTAGTTAACTTAAGGAACATGTCATTGTTGCTTAATGGTTGCTATTACACCCTCCAATGTATCAACTGCAAGAAATGTTAATTGATAAATATATTAATTAGAAGTGAACATGCTTATCTGGGGATTAGAAGACAAATACTTATCCTGGCAGTTTTTAAATATTGGCACTGTATCAGAGTTAACCACCAAAGGAGCCACCTTGTTCCATTTATTAACAACTCTATTGAAGAACTGTTTAGTTTCATGTGAGCAGAAACGCTTACTAATGATCATATGTCCATTGCTTCTAGTATAATTTGACCGATCTGCTGTGAATTCCTTTTCGACAGCCACATTATCATGTCCCTTGAAGATTTTGTATACTTGACTTAAATCCTCTTGTAGTCTGCATTTAGTTAAGGTAAACACGTTCAGTTCTTCTTACCGTTCCTCATATCGTTTATCTCTTAAACTGGGTAGCATTTTTGCTACCCTTCACTGTACTCTCTCAAGTTCTCCATATCTTTTTTATACTGTAATATGGTGACCAGAAATGGACGCAGCACTCCAAGTGCGGGCATACTAAGGAATTATAAGAAGTGATGATGATATTCTTGGATTTATATTTAATTGCTGTACCAATGAATCTAAACAATTTATTGGCTTTTTTAACAGCCTCTATACACCTCTTGCTTTGTTTCAAATAACTTATTATAACTCCTAAGTCTATTTTTTTTTATGATTTGCACTATTGATTTGAATGTTATGTTATAACCGGCCCTTACCTTTTGTGTTAAGTAGTTTACATTTATTAATACTGAAGTCCATTTGCCATGTTTGGCCCAGTTAAACAACTGACCAAGATCTCTCTGAAAGGCTTGCCTCTGCAGTGCTGTGTCTGCTTTGTTACCTAATCCTGCATCAGCATTATTTAATTATATTGAAAAGAGAATAGGACCTAATACTCAACCCTTTGGCACTCCACTTGTAACGTCTTTCCAGTCTGATAGCTTTTCCATTTATTACACTCCTCTACATTCACTCGGTGAGCCAATCTTTGATCACCTCAAACTAATTATCACTGAAAATATGCACCTTTAGCATCTGAAGGAGTCTTTTTTTGTGGAACTTTGACAAAGGCCTTTTGAAAATCGAGACAGACAACGTCAACAGATTTAGTCTCGTTGTACATGTTCAGTATATAATTGAAAAATTTCAAGAGATTTGTGAGTCAAGAGTGATTATTCTGAAAACCGTGTTGCAAATCCTTGATGAGATTATTTTTCTCTATGTGTTTTACAAACTTATCTGATAATAGTTTCAAGCAGCTTACAAACCACAATGTTAAACTAATTAAGTGGTAGTTTTCTGGTTGTGCTTTTTTATTTTTTGCCATTTTTGCATATCGGAGTTATGTTTGCAAACTTCCACTCGTGTGGCACCTTACTGCTCTTTAGTGCTAAGTTAAAAAAGTTCACATAAAGGCTTTTGCTGTTTCTTTCTGTAGTGCCTTTAATATGCGTGGAGATATTTCGTCCGATCTCTGGGTTTTACTCTCCAGTTTACTGATTGCATGTCGTATATTGCTTTTGCCAATTGTAATATCATTGATTATGTTACCATCTTCAATAGGAACTGGGGAAACTGGAGGAATCCATTGTGTGTTTTCTTTTGTTAATACTGACTCGAAGAAAGTATTAAGAATTCTTGCCATCTTATTTTCATAATCAGTATACTCTCGTTTATTTGTGGTAAAATATCCAATTGTTGGAGTTATTAAAATTTTGCTTCTGATATAGGTGAAAAATTCCTTGGGATTTAATTGACTAATACTGACATATTATGTACCCCAGGGTTTTTCTTACTTTGTTTACTTATTTGGCTTTCTGTCAAAAAGAATCATGTTTGTTTTTATCACTTTGATTCACTGTGACATTATATTTTTGGTATGCAATACTTTTTGCTAAAAGACAATGTTTAATATTGGAATTTCACCATTTCGGCTTATAATTATGGCAGGCCTTCTGTTGTGCACTGGAATACATAACTTGACCGCAGTGTTGAGAGTTTCTGTTAAAAATTGCCATGTATCATTGATATCTAACGTTTCGGTGATGGGGTGCCAATCACAAGAACTTACAAGTGCCTTTAATTTGTCAAAATTAGCCCTCTTATACTTGGGCACTTTCTTGTAAATGGCCTTGACACTGTCTTCACTGAATTTAAGGTTAAATGTTACTATTAGATGATCGCTTGTACTAAATTTATCTTCAACAAAAATGTTACTAAATTTTCTAATGTGGCTAACATAAGTAATGCAAGTATAAGTGGCTGGGGAATGGCTGGGAGAAGGAGGGACGTGAGAAGACAGGAAGGAATCAGTAGGATGGAAGTTGTGGAAGCAATGAAGAAAGTCAAAATGGGGAAAGCCCCAGGAATTGATGGAGTGTGTGGTGAAATGCTGAAGCATGGGGGAGAGATAGTAGCAGAATAATGTGGAAGATGTACAGATTGGCCTGGGAGGAAGGTAAAGTCCCGGATGATAGGAAGTCAGGTATAATTATTCCCTTGTACAAAGGGAAAGGGGAAAAAGAAGTGAGTGGTAATCATAGGGGCATTTGTCTTCTTAGTGTAATAGGAAAAGTATACGGTAGGATACTTACTGACAGAGTTAGGGAAATAACAGAGGAATTAGTTGGAGAAGAACAGGGAGGTTTTAGGAAGGGAAGAGGTTGTGTAGATCAGATATTCATTCTTAGATCTTTAGTGGAAAAGTGTCTAGAGAAGGGAAAGAAGTTGTATGCAGCCTTCATGGACTTGGAGAAAGCATATGACAGAGTGGATAAACAAGGATTGTGGAAAGTATTAAGAATATATGGAGTAGATGGGAAGTTATTGAATGCTGTGAAGAGTATGTATGAGGGTGCTAAAGCTGCAGTGCATGTGGATAGTGAACTGAGTGAGTTTTTCTATTTGAAGGTTGGGTTGAAACAGGGATGTGTCATGTCTCCATGGTTGTTCAATCTGTATATGGATGGGGTTATAAAAGAGATACAAGGTAAGGCAGTGGATGTTGGAGTGGCCCTAATGAAAGACGGCATGGTTTGGAAACTTCCTGTACTGTTGTTTGCAGATGATACTGTGTTGTTAAGTGAAGACGAAGGGGAGCTGCAAAGCTTGGTGGATGAATTTGGGAGTGTGTGTAAGAAACGGAATCTAAAGGTGAATGTAGGGAAGAGTAAAGTTATGGTCTTCGAGAGAGGTGGAGTATGTGAATGTACAGTGAGGTTGGATGATGAGGAATGGAAAATGTGAGTACGTTTAAGTACTTGGGTAATGTGATGAGTAAGGATGGAAGTCCGGAGGGTGAAGTGCTTGAAAGAATGCAACAAGGAAGAAAGGTTGCTGGTTCCTTGAAGGCAGTGATAAGAAACAGGGAAGTGAGCATGGAAGTGAAAAAGTTATTACATGACAGTGTTGTGATACCAACTCTAACGTATGGAAGTGAAGCTTGGACGTTGTTGGAGGGACACAAGTCAAGAGTGAGAGCAGTTGAAATGAGTTATATGAGAGGAGCCTGTGGAGTCACATGGAGAGACAGGCTGACAAATGAGGATGTGAAGGAGCATTGTGGTGTGGATGTGATAGGAAGTATTAGGAGAAACACACTGAGGTGGTCTGGGCATGTGGAGAGGATGGAGAGTGAGAGAATGACGAAGAGAATGTATGTGAGTGATGTGGAGGGGGAGAGAGGGAGGGGAAGGCCAAGGATGAGATGGAGGGATGGAGTGAAGAGGTATATGAGAGAGGGGTGTGTGAGTTGGGAGCAGCGCTGTGAAATGGCCTGGGTGACGTGGAGGCGATTTGTTTGTGGCCACCCCATATAAGGGATGAAGGCGTCTGGCAATAGATAGATAGATAGATAGGTTAACATAAGATCTAAGAGGTTAGCTCCACGTGTTGAATAATTTATAAACTGATATAATGAGCTTTCTTGCAAGCTTGTATATAGGTCTAACCCTGTGTGTGAGGATAGGGCTTGTTCCCATTTCGGAACTGGTAAATTAATATCGCCAGCCATCACAGTGATTTGCATATAGGAGATTTTGGCAAATTGATTGTATATTTCATTGTCGATGTTGCGTGACTGCCTGGGTGGGCGATAAATTAATCCCAAATGTTGCTTTTATGGCGAGATTCATTTATAAGGTGAAGGTATATGATGGGATTCTGATTTAAAACAAGTCTATAACCACAAACCGCCCTTGCTTTATCCTTCCTTTCACTGCTGAAAATGTGACAGCCTGGTAAATTAAACTCTGCTAGAAAGTCTCTGCTCAGTATTTAGCCACGATTCTGTTGTACCAGTTACATAATAATCTTCAGTTAAGACATGAGCCTCTAATTAAGAAAATTTTTACACATACTAAGCACATTTACAAGAAGAGCTTTCATGTATTTTCCTTTCTGATATGGAGAGCTTACGTTGCCTATAGTTTTATCAAGTTGTATGATATCCACATTGGTTGGTGTGTTTACGTCCTATGATGCTTGTTTTTTCTGCAGAAAAAACGTACTGCAACACCAAGCAAACAACCGAGACTGGCAAAACCAACGACATTAAAGTGTGGTCCATCATTTGAAATTAGCGTTTGCTGCTCGAAAAAATTATTCCATGTGTCAATGAACTCCAAGCTTTTCTGCAGGCAGAGTAATTTAACTCTGCTATTTAAAATGAAAGATTTAATGAAAACAGACATTCCTTGCATCGATCCTTGGGAATATGGTTGAAATTAAAATGTTAGTTTTCTTCTTGTAGCGCCGGACCATCATTCTGTATTTCTCCATTAGCTCATTTAATTGGGCTTTGGACATAGGTGTACAAATAATAACAAGGTTATCATTCACTGCGTTCTCAAGAACGGCATCCACAGCCTTGATTACGCCATCTACTCCTGTTCCTGGAATACAAAAAAGCTTTTGTTTAGACGATGTCCTGTCGCAAAATTCCACCAACTGACCACGGATGATGGAGCCCCCCACAACTCGTGCCTCGTGGGGCTCTTCCTCTGTTTCTTCAGGAATCTTAAATTTGCTGTATGCATTTTCCAGAACGATGCTTTCTCTTCTCGCTAACCTTGCACCACTCTGTAATGACAGGAATTCATTCTGTATGGTGAGGGGATAAGTAACTACAGTGGGAGGAGGATGGTCAACAATACTGCCACCCTCGACAGCACCAGTTGTTGGTTGATGTTGCCCTCATTTAACTCCTCCAGCACATCAACTTTTCGGGTAAGACTGTAAACTTTTTCAGTAACCTCGGTCAGCTTGTCTTCTAGGTCATGACGAAGTTAACACATCCAGCAAACAAAGGAACCGTCTGAATAAAAGGGTCCGGGGAAACTACCGGAGCAGGCTACGCAAATTATGTGACGGGGCATTCTGAAATTCAAAGTTACTGTGATGACTTGTCAGACATAAACATCAAATACCGGTATTACTGACTAACACCTGGAGGAGATAATGGAATAAGATGCAGTTAGTTTTACAAGTGCTACTAGCAAAATAGTTACTATTTATACGGTAGTTATGGATGAAGGTATTGCTATTGTTAAACTGTACAGGAATAGCTTCCTTATTAGTTATTAATATACCTATCAGAGAATATGTAGTTATGTTGGTAATGATTTGTTACAAAAATAGAATGCTAACCGTTATTTGGAGTGATGAAATAAAAATATACTACCATCTGAAGTAAAAGAACAATGAGAAGTCACAACACAAACACAGTATAACTGTTTCTAGTTAATATAACAAATAAAACAAACAAACTGTCAATTAACAAATAAAATAAACAAACAACCAGTTAACAACTGAAAAATATTATGAAAGAAATGGAGGGATAAGGGACGGACGGAATGGAGGAATGGGGGAACAGAAACGCAGAAATACAAAGGAATACAAAGGAAAACAAACAGCAACAGACCTAATGGTACTTTCGAGACTGTTTGTTAAAAAGAAGGGCATACCCGTGATATGTAATATTTGGAGTTGGAATGAAAGGAAGGAAGGAAGGGAAGAGATGAAGTGAGGAATTTAGGGCAGGTAGGAAGGATGACGAGATGATGAGACTGTCAGGAAGGAAGCGAGGAGAGGAAAAGAGATGAACAAATGAAGAGGATAGCCGAATATTTATTTCAGCCATTCTATTTTATCCCATTTTCTCTCATTCGCTTTCATCTCACCATTGTTCTCTCTCTTCTCCGTCCCTCCCTCGCTCTAAGTAAACAGATAAATAAATATATGAAAATACTGAATAACAGCAATTGAATAAAATAAATCGATGAATAAATAGATGAATAAACAAGCACAGACGAATGAAAAAATAAATAAAAAAACGACAAATATGTACAGTATGTATTGTATGTCACACTATCTTCCTTAGTCTATGTTCTCTCTTTCATTCCCCTTCTCCCTCCTCTCTTCCCCTCCCTCCCTTCCCCTGTCTTTTCCTCCCCCCCCTCCTCCTCCCAGCTCCTATCAAGATGAAGTACCCAATTACTGCGAGACAACACAAGCTGGCGATTCCGAGGGAGGGGGGCGATCATGATGTTTAGGGAGGCCGATCACGAGTTTTATAAGACGTCGGAATCGCGGGGGGACTCTTTTTCCAAACCTGTTTTGCTTCACTGATTTTATATGTATATGCATACTTTTTTTTTTTTAAAGCGGTACTTGATTTCTTTCGTTTTTTGGAGTTGATTGTATTCTTTCCTGCAGATGGTGCTACATCTATCTCTCAGTCGATTTATGTACACTGTATATTACAAATTTTTCTTAGGTGCTGGTTCATCGTACCGGTATCAGTAGCTGTGAGATTAATAATGGACATCTTGTTGATACCAATATATTCGTTGATTAGACTGTGTTTAACTTGCGCCATAGTATGTTATTTACTATTAATTATAATGAACTTCTAACAATGATGTGAGCAAATATTAACACGATGCTAACTTTCATATATCCTAATATAATTCCCTGCAAGGAGTCATCCATCTAACAGACGCAGTCTTTTGTCGGAAAACTTTTTTTTTTTCCCTCTCTAATGAGTATCCATGGTAAGAAGTAGCTTGTGATGGAAGTGGCCAGGAATGTACCCAGTTGGCCACACTGGGTCTTGGCTGACACTGCTAACATGGACACGGGTTTTTACACCTACAGAGTGGCCAAACGTCGCATTTTGTGTGAAGTTTGGTGATTTAAAAAAGCAGCCCCAAACTACCTTAGCCATTTATCATTAATGTCGTATTATAAATAATACCTCTCTCCTCTAGTTCATCCGCTGAATACAACTATTCACTCGACTCAAGTGTCAATGAACCAGTATAGCGACTCCTTTTATGAATTTTATGCTAACCACCATCAGGAGATTTTACCCAGTTCAGTACCATAACGTATTTCTCAGGTTGTTCATATCGCTACACAACTGTATTAGGCCCAAGAGACGCTCTCCCAGTGAAGGGGTTAATCTTCGCTGCCATCTTTTTATTCAGCTCCTCTCCACTTCATTTATATATTTTTTTCATTCTTCTCTTCTCCATTACCCTTATCATCTTTTGATTCATCACTTCACAGCAGTCTATTATCATCTTTTCTTCCATCTCGTCCTTACATTGCATCGTCTATTCATTCTTCTCTTCTACACTACCTTTATCATCGATTCATTTGTCTCTGCCCCACTACATTATTTACATTCTCATTCTTTCCTTCTCCAGTACTTCTTATGCTTTCATGCTTCTCTTCTCCTTCTCCTTTTATCATATTTTCATACTCCTTTGTTGGCATTGTTCCCTATTCGTTATATCCCTTCCCATTCTCTCACCTTCACCCCTTCATTACCCAGCGCTCTCCTTCCTTTCCAGTTATCTCCCCTCCTTTGTTTTCCTCCTTCCTCTATTCTCTCCCTTTCACTTCTCTATCCTGCAGCTGTCTCCTGCCTTTTCACTCTCTCCCTTCCCCTCCCCTCTCCCTCACACCCAGTCATATTTCCTATCTTCCAGTCTTACATTCATCTGTCTGTCTATCTGTCACTATATATATATATATATATATATATATATATATATATATATATATATATATATATATATATATATATATATATATATATATATATATATATCATCGTATGTGCGTAAAGAAAATAGCTCAAACAGTTTTTATTAAGTTTTAACCAAACTTGATGCAAGGGCAGAAGGTCATCTTTTCTTGTGTTTCAGAACAACAGGTCAAAGGTGAAGGTCATAGGGCATGGTCAAACATTGACCCAGCAATTTCAGTATATATATATATATATATATATATATATATATATATATACTGTATATTTAAAATCAAGTTAAGACCAACTAGGGCAAATGGGTTAGGGTTAGGTAAAAATGAACTGCATCAATCTTGAGAACATAAAGATCAAGATCAGGGAACGAGGTCAAAGTTCGACCTATGTGTGTGTTTGTTAACAAAATAAATAAGTTTTGATCTGAACTGAACCAAATTTGGTGGAAGAGTTTAGGGCCATCTACTGAGTAAACCCTCTGCGTTTGAGTATAATAGATATTGAGCCCAAAACACAATTCAAAATTAACTTAAGCAAGTTTTATCCGAATAGATCAGACAAATGGAAGAGTTTATCCGAATGGAACAAACTTATGGAAGAAATGATCAGGCAAGAATAAAAGGATTTAATTTTGAGAAAAATCAGTCAAAGGTCAATGTCATACAGCAAGTACAATGTTGGCCTCTGTGTGTGTGTGTGTGTGTGTGTGTGTGTGTGTGTGTGTGTGTGTGTGTGTGTGTGTGTGATTATTAAGAAAATAAGTCAAGCTTTTTTTTATATACGATTTAACCAAACTCTGTGGAGATGTTGAAAGTCAGTCAAGAAGAAAGTCTATTGCTTTTAGAACAACATATCAAAGGTAAAAGTCACAAGACCAGGTCAACTTATGCATTGTTTTCCGAATTAGACCAAACTTTGTGGATGGGTTGATGAGAAAACAAGAACTACAGATTCGATTTTGAGAATAATCAGTCAAAGGTCAAAGTCACGAGGGAAGGGCAAGTTCCAAGGACACAGGGCAAGGGCAACTCAGATTTGATGTGATCTGAACCAAACCTGGTGAGAGGGTTCAGGGCCAGGAAAGTGCGAGGAATTCACTTTAGACAGTAATCAGTCAATAGTAAGGTCACAGGAGAAGATTAAAGTCCTGCCATGAGTCTGTGTGTGAACAAAACAACTACAACAGTTGTGATGTTATTTGAGTCAAACTTGACTGATAAGTCGAGAATCATCCAGGAAACTGACACTAATTTTGAGAACAAAAGGTAGCAAGTCATTGTCACATGGCAAGGTCAATTTAAACATCTTTTATCCGATGTAGACTAAACTTTGCTGAAGGGTTTAGGTTAAAACTAGGATAAAGAGATCCAACTTAGAGATTAGTCAAAGCTCAAGGTCACAGGGAAATGTCAAAGGTAATGGTCATTGGGCAAATGTCAGCTAAAACAGTACTGACCTCGTCTGAACCAGAGTTGGCCAAAGGGCTGAGAGTTAGGCTAGAAAAAAAAAATGAAAACATTTTGAGAATGATCAGCAAAGGCCAAGGTCACTGGTCATAGCCAGATATTTGACCCTTGACCTAACTACTAAATAATTTGCGTCAACACAAAGCATCAAGGGCAGGATTCGCGTTTGATTTGAAAGCTTTCCAGTACCTCCAGTATATGGTACATAATCATTCCGTTGTGTGTGGAAACTATGTTCTGACAGGTGTTAGAAAACCTCCTAAAGTAATGAGAAAACATCCACAAGCTTTATACTGTACAAGCATGTATAGTGTGATCGAGAGATTTTAAAAAGACAGCAAGGATGAACTCAGACTGTTACATGGACAAATAAACAAACAACAAACAAACAAAAAAGAATCTTAGCTTTCAGATAAATGACACACACACACACACACACACACACACACACACACACACACACACACACACACACACACACACACACACACACACACACACACACACACACACACAGTTTCCTCTGCAAACTACAAAATTCAGTTTTGTCGCGACCACAGTGCAGTGTCAAAATCCGGCCTCACATAACGACCTCCTGAAACAGTGCCACAACACTGAATGCGTAAAACATCTGTACTGCATATCAAAACAATACCATAAAAACTGCTTCCTAAAATAACACCTGCCAGGACTTTGACCCCTTATTAGGTGTTTTTTTTTCTTTCTTTTCTCTCATATTTTATTTATTTTTTCTTGTTCTTTTTCGTCCATAAAGGTTAAAGCGAAAAAATTGATTTAATCTTTCACTAAGCCCAATCATGCATGTGAAAAAGTGTGGTACGTGGGACTGCTAGACCATAGGGAACGGACCGTCAGAGTCTATGTACAGAGTTAAACACAGGACACAAAAAACACACAGCACCCATGTTTACTGCTTTTTATTCATCCCGCCTACCCTATCACTATTCTCGCTCGCACTCTGCCTACTCACCCTGTACATTGTCTGTTGCTGAATCAGTTTGATAGACGATATCTATGGCTTACACCTTACTGGCTGATACCATATCTTCTGGGTACGCTTCCTTTATCATTCCTACCACCTGTAACTTTCACAGCTCATCCTTACCTGGCCCCCTCCCCCGCCCACCCTACCCAGTCTGAAAGGCGTGAATCGACGTGCATCAAAAAGAACTGTACGATAAAGACTGATTTTTGGTATGCGTATGTTCCACAGGCATTATCTTGAAACGACCTGCGTTGATCTGAATCGGTCTGATGAACCTCAAGTAAGATGGGAGGACCTGGAAAATAATTAGAGCTGCTTCATATCTCGAAGATAGCACGCTTTTACCAATACATCTCTGTTTTGGCGCTGTATGCCGTGATGGATAAAGTGGGTGTAGCAAAACTGATTATGTCACACCTGAATCGATGTGGCAGAAAAAAAAGGACCTAAATGAACTGAATAGACCTGAACAGATCTACTTGGCGGAAATAAACTAGAATGGCTGGAATTCATCTAAGGCAGTGGTTCTCAAATCGTTTCAGGCCATGGACCACAAGCCCAATTAAAAAAAATATCGTGGACCATTTCATTTTTGAGTATTGATAAATAAAGCATAGACAACAAACATTTTGGTTTGAAAATTTTTTCTTAAGTAGGAATGATAAAATAAAATGAATGGCCAATTATTTATTTTGATAAAATTTATCGTACTGCATTTTTCAATAAATTTAAAAATATATGCACCAATCTCCAGTTTAATACCAAATATAGTGAACTTCCTGTGGACCACCCAAAAATTCACCATGGACCACCAGTTGAGAAACACTGATCTAAGAGTGAGCATGAATGGATGTGAGATAAACCTGAAAACTTTGAAGAAGAAATGTGAAGTTGCCTGAATGAACCTGATTGGATCTAAACTGAACGAAGAAGAAATCTTCAGCCCTGCCCACTTTATGGACCGTAACTGATGTAACTGGGCCCGCTTGGACACGATGACTCTAAATGGACCTGACTGGATCCATATGAACTTGGATGGGACTCAACAGACATCTCACTGGGCCGTAATGAATATGGAAGTGCTGGTGGAGATGAAGTGGTCATGATTAACCTGATGACCCTCACTGGAGGTAAATGGACCTAACGAACCCTGAAAGGCCTGAGCTGACGCGCAGTCATGGTTGGATCGCAGTGGATGTAAATAGCCTGGACGGGCACAACATGCCTGGTACAGCCCCAAATTAATAATTAACATACCTGAACTTCCATGAATGGACCTGAACTGATCTAAATGGTTTAAACTGGACGTTAATTGCACGAATAGACTTAAGAAAAAAAAAAAAAACTGGTTATTCTAATCAGATTTCAATAGCCCAGAACTGGAGTAAACTGACATGTCTGATTCATCAGTCCATGCAGGAAGGTAGGCTTCC